>NW_024387520.1:3308275-3483231 GCF_900408965.1 Simochromis diagramma | reverse complement strand
TGGTCTTTGCAGCAATTAGCTCTGGAGTCGTGCAGGTTTATTGGTAGCTTTCAGTGAGACCTTTAAAATATTTTCAACAAGCAGAAAATGAAAAAAAAAACATTGGAAGTTAATGATCATCAAACATTTAGTGACTCTTTGTCTCATTTTAATTTGGGGCGCTGCGTATCCCAGAAGAGAGCAATCATTACAGGATAAAGATTTGTAATCACTGAGAAAGAAAACTTTGCATTGATTTTATTATTAACCCATTCCATGCTAATAAAATGCACCACATGACACAACAAAACCACTGGATGTGCTCATTGCAGAGGTCAAGATTTTCCATTTATTTTTCATATTTGCTTTTGACCTCATGCTTTGAAGAAATGCTTCCTGTGGGACAGTTGTTTAATTTCATAAATTCAGCATTAATGATGGTTTATGATACAGTATATTTCACAGCTTCACATTAAACAGAATTGGTAGAGCAAAAGGCAACATTTGCTTCTATTTACTGTCAATATGGTAGGATTATTGCAGGCAGCTGAATTCATTTTTTGTTTGCAGTTTATCACTAATTAGTTCATTATCATTAATTTTGTGCATTGTTTCAGTAGCTTGTATAGTTTTCATTGTTAAACTGGAAAATGCCAGTGAAAAAGGGTTTTATGCTAAAACATTAAAGACTTTTTGCTTCACAGCACATCCTAGAAAGGTATTTTTTTTCACTGTATGTGAAGTGTTGTCTGACTGTATATCCACTTTGGCATCTGGTCTGCTTGACTAGGATAAAAACATGCTGCTGATTGGGACTTGGGCATGGTTTTATTATTAGGTCAAAAGTCTTGGCAAGACATCACCATCACGTCATAGCTGGGCCTCTTCAGAGCCAGCTTTACGTCTGACACAGTAGTATACTGGTAATAGACCAGACATTATATGCTGGTCTAAAGTCTGACAACATATGTTTTATGATGACAGTATGGTTTCAGTTACTCTCACACATAGCTATACACTTCTCTTTGTATTTGGCAGTACTTCAGTCTGATCTCATTTGGAAAGGTATAGTTAAGTATTAACTTCATCAGAAATGACAGCAGCAGGATATTACACCCTACTTAATAAACCACAGAACTGCTAGAGGGTACCTGGCTTGTTGAAATAAGATTTCACCCCCATCATTGCAAAAACCTTTTTTTGTGGTTATTTTCAGCTTTTTTGCCTCTTGGCTTCATCAACGTATCAACATTATGTTGCAATGAACAATAGATGGCTGTGCAAAAATCATGAGCCACCCTTGATTTCTTTGTATGTCTCTTCCAAGGAACCAGACTTCCTTGTAATTTTTAAAGTGGCCTTGAGCAACAGTTCTCCAGGTTTTCTGAAGGTCTTTCAGAGTTTTTCTTTGGAAATTTTGTTTGGCTGCTTTTCCACTCATTTTCAGCGAAGCATTGTACCTGACAGTTTTCACAAGAGTGTTTTGTTTGTTAAATCACTGACCTGCGGGGAAAAAGAGGCAGTGGTTTGTCTTTTCTCTTAGTTGAAGCTATGAAAATGCCAAAGATAACACAGTTTGACAAACATAAAATAATAATTTTGCACCACTAAGGTGATTTCCAAAGAGCTATTAGCTGAAAACCTGGCATATTCTGGTATGATGTGTATGGTCTCATTCAAAAAATTAGGAAACTGACAAATGAAGGACCAAAAAAGGAGATGAACAGTATCTGAAAATCATATCCTTAAAAAACATGAAAAAAAAAATCTGTAAATACCTGATATAGCAACTGAGAAATACATCCAGTGTTTCAGTTGATCCATATACTGTTCACTGAAGCCTCATCAGAAATGTTCTTTGTCAAAGGCTGGTTGAGGTGTGCCAAATTACACAAGAAAAGATGGAAAATTAGTAGCAGCAGATCTTATAGAGTGATGAAATTTGAAGTTTGCAGTTTAAAAGCTGTCACTGTTTAACAGGTTCAACAGTGAGTGTCTGCAGCCATCTTTAAAACACACACAGTGACACAGTGGAAGCTCTGTCGTAGTTTCGGGCTTCATTTCAGTCGTTAGCGTTGGGCATCTTTTTACAATTGATTAAATTATGAATGTAGAAAAGTACCATCAGATTTGGATCCACCATAAAATATCATCTGGAAAACATCAGGCTGGCAACAGCTTCAGTTTTCAGAATGACAACGAAGCAGTTAAAGCATACCTGGTGAAAAAAAACCCAGAATAGCTCACAACAACAATATTAGACATGAACTGGCCTCTCCGGAGCCCGGACCACATCACTGTTGAAGCAGTGCTGGATCAGTTTGACAGAGAAGAGTACAAAAAGCAGCCAACATCCAAAGAAGAGCTTTGAATGTCCTTCGAGAAGCCTGGAGGTCTATTCCTGAAGACTACTTAAAGCTCATTAGACTTTTACAAATGTTTTTGATTGATAAACTATGTTGTATGTTTGAACATGTCAATAAATTGCTCCTATTTCCTTTTTTTTTTTTATTGCATGTTATTAATAAGGGACTGCTGCGAAACTAGGTACTCTAGACTGTGCATAAAGTAGTGGAGCTTCTGATGAAGCTGTTTTCATTGACATATGCACACACTTGTACAACTTAATTGAAAGTATGTGTGCTCTCTGTGCCTCTTTGGCTTAGCATGCAACATTTTTTACTCAGGATACATCACTTAGGTCACACCATACCAGTCTGTAGGACTCTTACAAGCCAGACAAATACTTGGCTTTATTCCGTTACTTCCTCTCTCTTAGTCAGATTTCCTGAAACCCTTCCCATAAACCTCCATGTGTCTCTGCAGTGCAGACGGAAGAATGTGTGCACCACTGGGGTCGCTGTGTGGTCACTATATGAGTATCACGTCTGACTAGACTTATTATGCCCATGTTTGGAGAGAGGAAATGAGCGCCGTGTGCTGCGGGGACGTCTCCAAGCTCCCCAGTCTAGTGCAAACGTAGTGGTAGACTGGGAGACAAGCTAAAAATAGAACTGGAAGGCCAGGTCATCTTTGAGCCAAAAGTAAGGAATTGTGAAGCTGAGAGGAGCAGAAGAAGTATATGTCATGTGAAATAAAAAGACATTATCCATAAAGTAGGCATTTAAATCCTAGGTACAGTAGACAGGCAATTACAAGACTTGACTTAAGTAGTTATAAATTTGTCGATAAGCTTTACCTGGGAGTTGCTGGTGTATGTGTGCCATACATTGGGGAGAGAAAGGGGCACAAAGTAATGGTTGATGGAGAGCTTAATCCTTGTGAATCCTCCCAGCATTTCATCTGTTTTTTTATATCTTATTCTTCATACCCAGTTTATCAGCAGTATGCAAAAAAAAAAAAAAAACCCCTCTCATATCTCAGCGACTGGCAAAGATGGAAGGAATAAATGACCTATGAGCTCACAAGAACCTGCTGTCAGAGAGACACAGAGGGAGAAAAATGAAGATGAGATATTGCTTCAGTTTGTGAACGAGGTGTGTTTTACTACAAGATTTAAAATAGGAGGAATAAAGCAGAGTTGCTAGAGGTGAAGGTCAGAATAATGAATTTAAAGTGGTAAAGATTGTTACAGATCAACTGAATATATAGAGTGAGGACGGATGGCAAAGTTAATAAAAAATATGAAAAACGATCAGTGATTCTGGGGCCCATAAATATATTCTCATAGATTTACTTCTGTACTTCTTTATTTTATAATAAAGGACTAGCACAATAATATGCATTCCCTTAAAAAATAAAATAAAAAAATAAATAGAAGCAAAAACAATCAAAGAATATCTCTTCAGATTCTACAGCACAGGAGAAACGTGTATGCTGTGTTCAAGTGTTTCCTGTGTAATGCAGCACTCTGCTGTTGCAGAGTTTAGCCTGGTGAGGGGAGAGCATGGATACGCAATCATCTGCTTCTGTGATGTTGATCTTGAAATGGTAGAGCTTAGCATGTTTGGAGGTATTACAGGGGCGCTGGCAGGCCAAGACAAACCTTCTCTATTGTTACTGGCTCAGGCTTACAGTACATTGTGTGCATGTGCCTGTGTTTCCAGACTGCCATTTCTTTAAATACTTTGAAAACAGATGTTTATTTGTTGAGTTACTGGCTGTGGCTACGATGCTGAGATTTCATTTCCCACTGTTAATTAAAAGAGGAAAAAGAAGAGAGAAAGAAGAAAAGAAGAAGAAAGAAATTAAAAGAGAAGAAAAAAAAAAATGAGGAGGAGGAGAAAAAGAGAGAAAAAAAAAAAAGGAGAGAAAAAAAAAAAAAAGAGAAAGAGAAAGGAGAGAAAGGAAGGGAAAAAGAAAAAAAAGGGGGAAAGAGAAAAAGGGAAAAAAAAAAAAAAAGAAAAGGAAGAAAAAAGATAAAAAAAAGAGGAAAGAAAAGGTAAAGAGGGGAAAAAAAAGAAAAAGAGAAGAAGAGAAGAGGAAAAAGAAAAAAGGAAAAAGAGAGGAAAAAGAGAAAAAGGAAAGAAAAAAAGAGAAGGGGGAAAAAGAGAAGAAGAGAAAGAAGGGAAAGGAGGGGAGGAGTGGAAGAGAGAGAAGGAAAAAGAAAAAGAGGGAGCGAGGTAACAGAGGAGAGAAGAAGAAGGGAGAGAAAAGAAAAAGGAGAAGGAGGAAAAGAGAAGAAAAGAAGAAAAAAGAGGAGAGGAAAAAAAGTTGAGAAAGAGAGGAGGGGAGGGAGAGGGGAAAAGACGAGTAAACAAGAGGGAAGAGAAGAGGAAAGGGAAGAAGGAGAAAAAAAAAAAAGGGAGAGAGAGAGGAAATGAATAGGGAAAGGTGAGAAAAAGAAAAAAAGAAGAGAAGTCGAGAAAAGAAGTAGGGAAAAGAAACGATAAAAGGCAAATTGGGGGAAAATAGATGAAAATGAGTAAAAAAGGTAAGAGCGAGAAAAGGAGAACAAGAAAAACGAAGGAAAAGAAAAAAACGTAGAGGTAAAAAATCTGCGGAAGAAGAGGAAGGGGGGAAAAATGAAAGAAGGAAGAGTGACGAAGAAGAAAAAGGGGAAGGAGGAGAGAAGATGGACAGGAAGGACGGGGAAGAAAAGAGGAGGGAGAAAAGAAAAGAAAGAGATAGGATGGGGGAAAAAGAAAGAATAGAGTAACAGGAGCGAGAGGCGATGCAGTCCAGCTACAATCTGCTCAAGACCCTACCGGCAGGCGCTACCGGTCTAGAACAGTGAAGCCCAGGACACAAACAGGACACCACACCGGCGGACACTGGACGGAATGCTAACCAACAGACTGACCGTATTGCCCGCTCAAGGCGGTTCGCCCTGACACCATTGCTCGACCCTCCTTTTGCTCCACCAGGCCCCCGCCGCGCCCTCCCTGCGCATTGCGCGCAATGTCTCACTTCCGGCGACCCGCAGCGCCTCCCCCAGAACCGCCTTCCGCTCCCACGCCCCCTCATCTGTCGGGGCCTCGGCACCCCCCCCTTCGGCGCTCCTGCTGCTGCCCATGGTCCCGCTTCCATTCTGCCAGCCCGACCCACCACTGAATACCCTCGCCCCCCCACCCACACCCCACCTCTCACTTCTCGCTGTGGTCGCCCGACCTCCCACCCCCCGCACCGCCCCGTCCTACGCCCCCCGCCTCTCCACGCTTCCTAGATCCGCATACCACCTTCGCCGGGCTCCCTCGGCTCTCCATGCTACGCCCCGACCGCGCCGTCCTGCCCTCCCCCCGGCCCGGCGACCCCGCGTCCGCACCTCTCCCCCCCCCTCCCGCTTCACCCGCCCCCCCCTCTCCCAACCCCCCCACCTCGTCCTTACCCGCACCTCCCCACAACCGCTCGCCGTCCTCTTCGCCGTCTTCGGTCCGCCCAGCTCCCGCTCTTGTGCTTCGCCCCCTCGGGCCTCTGCCCCGGTCCCCCCTCATTGGTGCCACCATCCCACGCTCGCGTTGCCCTGTGCTGCCATCCGCTCCCCCATCGCCCCCATCCCTGTCTCCCGTGCCTCCAGCTCCTTCGCTTCCCGTGCCCGTCTCCCGCCTGCCACCCCCCACCCCCCCCTTTCTCCGGACCATCTTTTACCGCGGTCACTTTCCTTCTGCTCTCCCCTCCCCGCTGCTCGTGCCTTTCCCTCACGGCTTTCCCCCGTAGGCTCCCCTCGGCGCCCTCCGGCGTTTGAACAGCCCATCTTTCTCTCAATGTCCGCCCCCTCCCCTCCCCCCGCCTCTACCTCCCCCGACCCTTGCCTCATTCCGCACCCCGCCGCCCCCAGACCCCATGCCCAGCCCACCCTGCAACGCCCACCCCGCGTCTCCTCTCTTTTTGTCTCACACCTCGCCCCACCGCCACCGCAGTTAGTCCCCCTTTGTTATTATGTGATTTTATAAGGAATACAGCAATTATTTTGCAGTATAATCCATTATAATTATAATTTCTTTTTCTTCTTTGGGTGAACTAAAACATGCTTGAAAAACGATATTTGAATTCGCTTTGTAGGTGATGTCTTCCTATGACAAAAACTAAAGTAATTTTTCTCTGCGATTCTGGGGATTTTGGAAGTGAACGTAAATTCTCAATGAAAGCGCTCTCGCATGAATGGGGCAAACATTATCGTCATGGCAACGATAGTATTAAATAAATAAATGACCAGGCCTACAGTGTAATTGCCCATTAGAGGCTGGAATATTGCACGGTTAGGAGATCTCTCCAACAAAGACCATTCTGTAGTTTAAACCAGAGAGCAATCATAGTACATATGAAGCTAGCATGGAAATTGTGATGGCCTCATACAAAGATATGAATAGTAGGCCCATAATAGTTGTGGTTTTGCCTGAATGATTGCTTTTGAATGAACAGTTGGTTATAGCATTGGCTTGAAATAGTTCTAGCTGTCTGCCACTGTCAAGCAAAAAGAGTACTGCATACTTTCAGTGTTTTGGTCAAGATGTGATGTTTTTTACAGGTGTATGAATCTTGGAGTAATTGGTAATGGGCAGCAGCAACTGGGGCCTCTGTGTGCCACCTGGAGAATAACATCAACCCTGCCAACCACCACCCATTTACACCCCCTAGCACACACACAGTCTCTCTCTCTCTCTCTCTCTCTCTCTCTCTCTCACACACACACACACACACACACACACACACACACACACACACACACACACACACACACACACACACACAGTGTGTAGACACTGTAGTCACAGAAAGGATGTTCCTTGGAAGCAGAAAGAGCGAAAACTGGCTCTAAATGTAGATGTATAAATAGTCCCCACACTGCACAACATGTTCTGTTTTGATGTAATTATGGTGCAGGAAGAGTCTGGTTTAGCAGAGAGCGCTCTTGGGCAACCGTTGTGGGGTCTTTAACAAGGCATTTGGTGAGAAAAACGGTTGCACCTGGCTGAGCTCAGTGTGTTTTCAGAGTTTGAAGGAAAAGAAAGGAAAAGACAGAGGTGTAAGCAGGTAGAGAAACTGAAACGCAAAATATGAAGAGGCAAACACACAAACACACGCGCACACACTTACACACATTCACACGGTTACAGGAACACCTGGACTTGATGAGAGCCAGATGTTCAGGACAGTTAAGCCTTCTGTAAAATGGAAAACAAAGCAGATTGAAAGATAACAGAAGCTGGGGCCTGTATCTGCACGGTCATTGAAACACATCATCAACACATGCCGGCATATTGGATTGATTTAATTTGCACACATACCTTGAGAATGATAAGCTTGTTAACGAAACTTTGTGCCGGTATCTATAATGACTGAGTGCAAACTCTATATTTTTTACTAATGGGACTGGGAGTGTTGCACTGTCCCACAGAGTGAGGCAGGAGTAAAAGTAGAAATATATGTGCTGAACACAAGGGGGAGCACTTATTCTTTCCCCATCTTTTCCAGGCCACACAGCCTGCCCTCACTTCAGTACAAGCAATCTTTTCCAGTCCATTGTTCCCTGCTATAAATCAGGAACTACTGAGTGTTTGTGTGTCTGTGTGTGTGTGTGTGAAAAGACCAGTCAGTCTAATCAACCAAATCACACCCACCCACACATGCCATATAAATATGGAATATTTACAAAAAGCAGCATTGCTCCTTAACAAACTTAAACTTTTCCGAAATGTTAGTGCCCAACCTAAATAAATAAAATTTTTTAAAAAAAAATCGTCAGGCGCAGGCCAAACACTGACATTAAATCTGTAACCTTTTCAGGACATGCGAGGAACTGTAGTAATTTCAAAACACAATGGAGCTCAACACACTCCCTCTTAACACTTGTACAGGCCCGTGGCATTGAGTGATTTGAATTCTTACTCTGGTGAGTTTCCCCCCTCCGTGAATTAATTAGTCTTTGCCAAAGCGGGCCACATTTGTCATTTGAATTTATGCTAATGAGCGCCGAGGTCTCGTGGAAGAGCTGATAGGCCGGAGCAGCTGCTCTGTCCTTGCGGGGCCTAACTGTCTCCCCCTTTTTAACTGCTCCATCTCTCTGTCTACTCCTCTGTCTGGCTCCTCATCTCATTTCTCTCTTTCAGGTTTTGTCTGCTTCTCTACCCCCCACACCTTCCTCTGCCCTGTTCTCACTCTCCCTTTTGCTCCTTCCCTCTCTTGCGCTCTCTCTCTCTTTCTCTGTCTCTCTCCCCTCCTTGTCTCTCCTCCTGCGGCCTTATCATCCCACCTTCTCCTTTTCTCCAGCCTCCTTCAGGTGCTGGGCTCCATGAACTGTCATTGGTGAAGAGACTGCCCATGTCCCTGGCTGATAAGCCAGCTAATTATCCAACACTTCACACAGGGAATCAGCAAACAGACAGCTACACACAGGCTGCAAACACTGTATGCACACACCAATAGGACATAAAAAAAAGTTATAGATAGATAGATAGATAGATAGAGAGAGAGAGAGAGAGAGAGAGAAATAAGTAAATAAATAATATAAGGGGAAGGTAGAGTTTGAACCACAATATTTTGGTCATAAAATAGCCCCTCCTTTCCAGTCCTGTATTATGCTGTTATGAGTGAAAGCTGGTTGAAAAGTCAGTGGCGTATCTTGGCAGCAATTTTTGGAGCTGAGCACTCCAATCCAGCCTTCCAGGCTCCCAAGTTGATGGAGCAGAAATAAGCACTTTGGTGCTCTTTCTGCAATGTTGAAAATGCAGCATTGGTGCAGGGAGAGGTCCATATTCTGTAATGTTCCATTTTGAAGTTTGCTTCAAGTTGTGTCAAAGGGCTTAAGATAGTGTGCGAGGACAATCCAGCCAGACAATCACATGTTTTCCTTTTTTCAGCCGGTAATATTTTGATTTGTGATCTCCTGTGGCTGGTAGTGGGGAGGTGGGTGTGGGGGGCAGCCTATAGAACGCAACAAAGAACAGGAACAGCACTTTGATAAATTCTTCATTTAGTGTGATCAAAGAATTTACCTTTGGCAGTTTTTTTCCCCTGTGTAATAATGACAACCTTTTTTTCCTACTGGAGATTTTCCTATAAAAATAGAGCGACCAGCAGTGGATAATGAAAAGTTTAAGAAATCTTAACTATTTGATAGGATACGTTTTTACTTCAAGTCAAGTCAGCTATCATGTGGACTAAATTTTATTTACTGTAGAGCTTCTAATAGGCTTAGCATGGAAATGTTGAGCAGATACCATATTTATACTTTTTTAGACTTAATCAAATTACATTGGGAACTTTATATGTTTATCACATCGTTCCCAACACCCTAGAGTGTCTTCAGTAATTTGGCTCAGATACATTCCACCTACTCAAAGAGGAGAGTGAGGACTAATGTCATTTCGAGGGGATTATTGTGATCTTTCAACACATCTTTGGGGAGTTAAGCATGTTGTTAAAGAGAGGAAGGGAAAAGCAAGGAAAGTGATAAAAACCCCATCACAGAGCCTCTGTTTTAACTTCCACATTTTCTCCCCTCTCTCTCCTCCGTTCTCTGCCGTCTTCTTCCTCACAGCACCAAAAGCCATATTATGTGCTTGTCAAGATGGATAAACCCCTCAGCCAAATGTTCAGATGAAAACAAATAAGTAGGAGACGTTCATGTAATCGCTTCTGCCAGAGAAAGGCTGTAAGAAGAACATAAACACTTTCTGGAAATGTGCCTCGCAAATACTAATTCCCTCACGCTTTTGTTTGAGTCTTATTCAACTTCAGGACCATTTCATACTGTGCCATGATGAGATGTCACCATTGGAGACACGGTTAAAACTACTTTGCAACACGGTTAGCACCACTAAACAAAAATATGAGATCATATTACCTTGCCGCTTGTAAAACTGTCATGATTATATTCTGGGGAATTAAGGAAAGAATTCTTTAATTATCTTGGCTACAATTACGAATGGAGGCATGCACAAAAAAGGGGGTGGGTTGGGGGCAGGAGGGTGTATATAGACTACTTTTAAACGATCTACTTCAGATTGCCTTATTATCAGGCCATGGATGCTCTTTGTTTGTAGTGGTGTGTTTTTCTATGAAATGGCTGGGCTCATTTCACACGAGAAAAGTCCCCCAACTGTCACTACACTCCCACAATCTTTCCAGCCAACCCCATCCCCCCCATCAGTAAAGTTCCCATGGTGGTCCTTGGACAGCTCACAGACTTCTGTGCCAAATGCCTCAGTCAGATAAGGAGTTTGCTTAGGTTGTTTCACCACAGTGTGACTTCAAATTCAGTGTAAGTATCACAGACAATGAGAATTACCGTAAAATACTGTCCAGGATCAAATTAATTCACTCTGTTAAAAAATATATGTATATATACATCACATCTTCATGACCAGGCAGTGCCACATGGACAAACCTTTCTCTTTTGGCCTTTTTACCCCAGGTCTGATGCAAAGAATACCTTCTGCTGCTGTAAATGCAACACAGAAATAGCAAAGAAAGAACGTAAGAGAGTGAGGGAGAGGCAGAAACAGTTATCTGGTGAGATGAGAAAAATACACAGCGAACCAAAGGATCCTGAAAAGTTTCAGAGAAAAAGCTCTCCGCTTGTTAAATATTAAGGTGAGAGGACATGCAATATTCCTAACAACTTCCCAGAGTTTCTTAAACTCACTTAGTGCGCTTGCAGTACATAGAATCCATTTCTCCTCCGAGTCCTCTGGAATCTAAAAGCTCTGTGTCTTTGCCTCACTTCAGCGCTCACAATTAAAGCTTAAAGCTTTGTTTGTTTCAGCTTAATGTCACAAATCAAGTAAACCGCACATGATGTTGGCAGTAAGTCTACAGTCGTTTTCTGTTTAGTGAGTACTGTTCAGCAGTTTGAGAAGAGATTCCTCCGAAGCAGTCAGACATCTAAAAAGAAATAACACCACATTATGTGGCTGGAACTTCGAGGACAACTGTAACTGCGGGTAGATCCCAAAAAATAACGCTCACAGTCTGTTAAAAAAGGAGCACTGAGAGCTCTGTGCTAGCCCCATTTCAAAGTGATGTAATACACACACACAGCACAAATAGCAACTAGATGAAGGGCTGTGGCCATGACCTATGTGTCTAGGGAGCTCATTTTCATAGTAACTAAACACCAATGTAATGTCTTCCCTGGAGTGAATAAATCCAGAGTACCAGCCATCTAATAAAAGGGATAAGGATAGGCAAATATGCAGGACAGGAAATAATATTAGGTTTGTAAAATGAAAAAAAAAAAACCCCAAAAAAAACAACCCCCCTCCACACACACATACACACAGAGACCTGTACTCCTGACCTCTTTAATTCACTCTGAACTCAATTTCATCCGCCTTTAATAAATGTATCAAGGATGTTCTGGGAGATGCATTTGTCGAAATATAAACGACAGTGTGCTTTGTGAATCAGTCTTTTTTTATAGAGCTGATAAAAGCTTCTCTTTGAGCATTAATCTGTTAGTGCACTGGACTGCTTCTAATAAATGAAACTGCATTTAACCTCCTGAGCCACCGATCTTCTGACATCAAATGAAATACCATTTCCAACAAAATGTCATTATCATGGATTGAAAACATATCGCGGTATGAACATTTACTATGATTCATTTCAGTTCAATTACCCCTCAATAGGACAGCCAGAAGAATTGAGCTGTAGACGCCCATGTAAGCCTGGTTTTAGGCCTGTGGTGTGTTAACTGATAAGCAGGCAGAGCATGTCCAGCCTGTGGGCCAGCTGGCAGGGCTCTAGTGTTTGTGTTGTGCTAGTTGGGATGTCAGGGCTATTGTGGGATGAAGGGGGCTGAAGAGGCTACAGGAGCACCAGGCCTCCCCCAGATTTGGCTGCTCTGACTAAATGGACCAGATCAATCACATTGGACGGCCTTGTGACAGTGAGTTAAGGTTCTATGGCACGGCGCAGCGTTTTTGGACACAACAGCCCTCGGCAAGGCTAGCTGGCTGGCTGGCAAACACACGCAAGCGTTCCTCTCACTTTCCTTGGGCTCACCAAGCAGATGGCGGTGGCAAGGACGGAGGCGGCTAGCCTGCCGTCAATCCCAAGCCCCCATTCATCCAGAGACAAGTGATGAGATCAGGGTGTGGTAGATGTGGAGAAGGATAAAGTGCTTGGTGTGGATAGAGGATGGACTTGTGTTAGCCAGGTCCGCGCTGAATCACACACAGCTGGGCAGGGCCGGCCTGGCCTAAGGCTGAATGTATGAGGCATGGCGCAGGATAGTGGTTTGGGGATACAGTGGCAATGGAAGTCCCAGACAGCGGTGCAGTATGGTAGCATGTCTGAGCTCTGCCTGGCATCACATCTGTCAGAATGTGCGTGTGTGTGTGTGGGAGGGTGTTTGTGTGGCCTTGCATATGTGTGTGTGTGTCCCGTGAGTTTATGCCAACCCTGTGTTTGGTGGCATCCAGAGATGGAGCAGGGCTAGCCTCATGCTGAGGCACACAAGAGGCCGAGTTGGAGGAAAATATGACCTACATTGCCATAAGGGAGAAGAGAATTCTTAGCTTTCACAATGCACACAGAAGCACCCTGCATACTGATGTGTACAGTATACAAATGCACAACATGTTCAGTTTTTGCTCAGATATTATCTCATAAATACCTCGCTTATTTATTTTAACATATACAGTTGAGCCCTATAGAAATTTTTTTTTCTGCACAGTTGTTGCTTTAACCTGTTTGATAAGTACTATCAACTTGTTGGATTGGTAATCCATTATAATGACCTGATATCTTACATATTGCCCACAATACAGTCTAAAAGAATATAGGTATACCAAATGGTGCCCTCTAGCACGTAGGCTAGCAAAACTTGTAATCCATACAGTTTTAGGGCGTGTATGAAGTGCCACAAGTATCTCATTCTTAATCTGCATTTGATCTGATTCTTTATTGTGTTTCAGAAACAGAGGGGAGGGGTACTGGCATGTCACACCGCTTTGTTTACTTGCTGACAATGAATCCTCCCACCTGCTTCTATGCAACTGAGTGTGAATGTTTTTTTGTTGTTGTTTTTTACTTCAGAAACCAAGTTTCTCCCACATTTGTGGTTTCTGTGCTAAAAAGAATGCTGTGTTGATTGGATTTTCTATAATAATGTTGTCAGAATTGATTTTTAATTACGATTCAATCCATGTGTATCAGAAGAATCCCGCTATTGAATATCTGTAATTCCTTTCAGTGTGTAGTGCATCTCTTTTAAACCATTACACAGACTGAAATGAATGCCATTGCCAAATGATTTTAAGCCATGAATAGTAGTAGTGGCACTGAATCCTGGTAGTAGTATTGGTCTGTAACATAAAAATGTCAATCTGTTTCTATTTTGAAGAAGAAGTAGCCTGAAAAAAGGCAAAGAAAAAGAAATAACATAAGTGCGCTTACATAGTTTGTTCCCTTATTGTAGCTGCAATATACATTCATGCTTTTAGATCTAATCCCTGCTATTTTTGCAGTTTTTTTACCGTAATTTAAAATTAAGCTGAGATTTTACAGGGCAGTATTCCAACTCATCTCCTTCAATAACTTTGGATGATTCCCAGCACAAACCAAAGGACTCTATGACTTATTACAAATATTTATCAGAGCATTCACCGCTGCCAGCGTCTCGCCATGCTCTGGACACTGTAACTAATTGGAGATCCTTTTTTGTTATCACTCCTCTCTTGGTGGTTGAAATGTAAACAGGGTGTTATGAAAGTGCCCTTATGGCGTGGGGGAAGCGAGCGAGGCCACTGTGGCACTTACACGCCATGCCTTATAAATAAGTAATGGTACTGGACGTGTAGTGGTTAGTCATAGAGGAGGAAGGTCCGCGCATCAGCCCCACCTCTGTTTGCGTTGTACATATTTCATAAGATGCTGGGTTGGAGAGAAGTTGGAGGTTGTGGGGTATTTGGGAGGATGGCTGAAATAAAAGGCAGCTCGCACAGACTACTCTCTGTTCACTGTCATGGGTCTGTTACTATTAATAATACCAAGTGTCCTCTCTCTCCACTGATACAAGTTCATGGTGTTTTTCTCCTCCCTGCCTTCCTGTATTTGACAACAAAATAGAGCCAGCTGCCGCTGTGCCCACAGAGACCTCAGGAGAACACAGTACAGGTTGCGCAGTGTTAGTTTTAACAATTAACACAAACTTTCCCTTACAGTGTCCAGATGACTGTTTCCTTCAGGGCTCTGATCAAAGTTGGCATGGAAAGACGCACACACGCAGGCTTTTACATTAAACCACCGTACATCTGTTCTGTGATGTCTGCTAAGTGTCACGTGCACTTAGGATGTCCAGTCAGTGTTTTTGTATTAACTAATTTTATTTGTCTTTTTCATTTGTGGTAACTGATCTTTGGTGGCAGTGGCCTGCATTGATTAACTGAAACTGTAGACGCTAATCTCTATTCAGTATCCCTTCATTGCCTAATATGGGGTTGCAGAAGAACCAGCTTGTTGCAGTAACTAACGATTCCCCACCAATCAATGACCTTTATGTCTTCGCGATCATGTAATGGAGGTCATGTTATCTAAATAGCTCAGGATCCATCTACTGTTTGCTCACTGCTCAAGCAACACCTTGAATTATTGATTGGAAGCATGGAAGAAGCCCTTCAGAACAATATTACCCAAGCAGTGCCTTACAGAACGTTACGGGCGCAGGCAAAACTCGAACTGCAACACTTAAGTGCTCTCGCTGTGAAAGCAGATTTTAAAAGCTTGTGCCATCAATTCACACAGCTTCAGATCTAATTAGTCATCTGTGGAATATTGATCGCCGTACGCAATTACAGGAAAATCAAATCTGAAAAAATACACCTTTTTATAAAACTATTAATTAATAAATAATAGAAAAATAAACAAAATGTCCAGTTTCATGTGTGAGATTTGGAAAAAGGAGCTCATGCTTAGGCTCTGTACTTATAGCAGATACATATATTTCAGATTGTATCATCAAAACAGATATAAAAACTGAGCTATACAGGGGTATATATTAACAAATACTTGCTTCTTCATACTGCTTTTCAAAAGGGAAATGGTCAACATTTTCTTAATATGTTTCCATGTGAATATGGCTTTCAATGATTTTGTGTTTATGTTTTTTATTTGTATTAACATTAGTTTGCAATAAAGATTTGATTGATTGAACCATTGTGCTGCTTTAAAAAAAGACAAAAACATGCTCTTTTACAAGCTTGAATGATGTTGAAATAATATTTATTTCCATCAACCAGATAAAGGGAATATGAGCATCCAACATATTTGAAAAAAAGAAAAAAAAATCTAAATAAAACATGTGACGTGCTCATCTAGGCCGAATTTTTAAAACAACATGAAACATTTGATGTGTGAAAACCCATTTTTCTGATCTTTAGTGAGCATTAGTTGGTTGTAGAAAACAACGAAGAAAGAAAAGCACTAACAAAAAGACTAGGATTTTTAAAAATTATTTCTTTGCCTGGTCTGATGATCAACAGGAATTCTGAATGACAGTAACATGTTACCAGATCTTTGTGGTAAAGTGGCACTGAATACAATTATTATAATATCTATAACTATACTGTTTTGGCTTAATTTTTGACTCCACTTGACAACATTTCATGTCTCATATTAAAGCACAATCACATATTTTTAAAAAACACAAACTGGATCCAAAGGATTTCCAAAAATCGGTGTTGGGCAGGTCTTGGGAATGCTGGAGATGAGTGCACTTTAGGCATAGATGTAGTAAAGGTTAAACCTTTGAAAAGGTCTTTAACCTCCAGTGACCAAAGCAAATCTGGGCAGCAATTTTGCCAGAGTGAGTGAGCTCACCTAACTTTCTCAACTGTGTTATACAGTCAAATAAAAAAAATAAAATATATACATATGTGTGTGTGTTTAAAAAAGCACACAATAAGTGAAGACTACCTAACCTGTTGCCAGGTTACTGCTAGCCTGCAATCTCTTCCTCTCAAGGTGGAACAAAGACAGAACAGATATGTAGCAGTCTCAGCAGCACACCTCTAAATATAAAGTCTTGAGGTCTTGTCTTTTTGCAGTGCTCTCCCTTCTCTTTGGAGAAGGTTAATGGGAAGTGATGGTCATGCGGTCTGTTGCTGCAGGCAAGTAAGCCTCGGGCCATCGCACTTTTGACTACCCTTTGTGTTTGTGTGTGTGTGTGTGTGTGTGTGTGTGTGTGTGTGTGTGTGTGTGTGTGTGTGTGTGTGGGTGTGTGTTCCTGGGTATGTGTAATTGACCAGTATATTGCCAATGTGGAATTTAAATCTCCTTTAGGGACAAAAGAGCTCACTAAAATGAGGAAAGCTGCAGTATATTTCACAAATTACAAAGTAGCTGCATAAACAAAGAGACCTCGCGAGTTCACGGGTCATGTAAGGACAGGCTATTTATTCACTAGCTGCTTCAGAAGCATGTGTTTGTGCAATATTTAACTACAGCCGAATACAAGTGTATCAAAGCTATCATGTTAGGACATGATGTTACCAGAAGTGCTGGTAAAGTAAAGTTCTATGAAATTTAATGTATGCTGATACTGTGTGGTACCTAGTGTTGAGTTATATGGGTCAGACATCGTGCTCCTGGGGGCCAATTCCAGCCTGCAGCTGAGGGATTTGGCTGAGTCAGCATCTGTAGTTTACTCTCTGGGACCAGGATGCAGCACAGTGTTCCGCTGTGACTAGGCAACCAGCCTCAATGTTATGTGCACACATGCAACTGCTGTGCTTCTCTCTAATTTAAGTCCGGCTGTGTCCCACTTTTACCTCATGCAGTCAGGACATTGCAACTATACTTCATTGAGTAACTTGCACTAAGAAAACAAAACATCCTCCTCCCTTCTTCACTTGCTGCTGTTATACGGCTACCCAGTATTCTTTTTTTTTCTATTAATCCTGCTATTTGTGTTATTGGGATTTATATGAAGGTTTGAACGCTATTCTCACTGTCACACCTTACTGAGTTTGAACATCATCAAATGAGTAAAATCTATTTACATTTAAATATCAGGAGGTATTTAAATCATCTTTCAATTTTGTGTCTAACTTTAAACTCAGATTCAAAGAAATCCCTAAATATGTACAAATACTAATATGCTAATAGAACATTAAACAGCTAAACATTATACAGCGGATCAAATGAAGGTCATTGTCCTGTGGAAGCAAAGGCTTGAAAGGTGTTGACCAAGGATCACATACAGAGCTCAATTCTTAATGCTGCAGATGACAGGGGACTGAGTTGTTAGGGTGATGCAAATGGATATATTGTGTTCAGTAGTTTGCCGTGCCCACCATGTGATGAATAATAAAGTTTTATTCATTTTCTCCATCTCTCGTTCCATGCAATGAAACCTCAGACTGACTTCCCTTCATTTCTTCTTTATGATAGTATACGTGCAGGTGTCAGAGAAGTCCAGAATATGGGGACTGTTCAAAGCAGTGGTGATAGCTATTTCCTGGATATCAACAACATTGCTGTAAGGGCAGCCTGCATTTAAATCATCTTTTCTATATGAAGGCCTTCCATAAAGCAAGGTTAGAGGCTCAAGTCAAAAACCGAATTAAAACTGACTGAAAAGACATACAGGCTCCCTGGAAACAGCGCAATGCATCATTATTCTAAGCACAAATTAACAGCTTGACTGTATTAAAAATAAATATTGACCTAAGTGGTACAAAAATAACCTTGTAATGTGTTACTGGTCACAACAATGGTGGAATCTTCTCTGTATGCTTCTGATCAGATGGGGTCATAATACGGATATTATTTCCTTTAAAAGGTTACTGTGGATACAAAGCCATTACTTAATTGCTCAGCTTGTGGCATTTGGAGTCACTGCTGGCTACCTCTATAATTACTCAATTCCAGCACTTCCAACCATTGCTCTTGTTCAGCTGTGATTTGAATAATTGTACAACGAACCATTTCTGGACTCAGTGGAGTGCTTTGGATATTGTTAGGGGTCATTGTGATTATGAGGTAGTGAGTAATTGTGGGAGCTTTTGGAGTCAATTGGGGTTGATAGCAATGGCTGTCATTGGATATCTGTGTATATTGCTGAATCAACACATTGGTTATGAAATGTATGATGGAATTACTGGTTTATATTTCATGGCTACTCTTACACTTGTATACTTTTCTAGTAAATCCCCACACAGCCTTTAAAGATCTAAACCTGAAAATGGATGATTATTTATTATTGAGTGCAAAGCAAATGAAAAACATATGCTATATTATTAATATCTATACATTTATAGAATGATAATAATAATCTAAACAGCTTCAAAACTTAAAATATAGCCATAGCTGTATAGACGTATAGACGTATTTTTCAATTAAATCAATATGCGCAGTATTGCGAGTTTTATATTTTCCCTTTCAGTTGCAGGTTATCCAGTTAACCTATCAAAAAATACAAATACCCCTTCCACTTGGTGCTATTTGTCCAGCTGTGTCAATAAATGTGTGAAAAAGAATCTACTCTGTAATGTGTTTTACAGCATCCTGGACTGCAAGTTCTGTCTTGTTCTAGCTTGGCTATGGCCGAGCATTTCAAACAGGAGTGTGGTTGCCCCCCTCTGAGCCATCACAACAGCTTCACCATCAGCTGCAAAGCTAACAAAATGTGTGCTTAATATTTCTTGAGAGAGCCTTGATAGCGTGGGTTTCTAACTGTGGGATGTGAGACAGCATCCCCAGTGAATAGATGTATTTCAACAAGTTGAAATAAGAAGTTCCACAACTTTTGGCTTTTGTAGGAAATTCTGATGTAGATGATCAGGCGTGTTGAGTGTGTTTGGAATTCATTAGGAATATTTATAGGATTTTTTTTGAGTCTCCAGTAAAATCTGACCCTCTTAATACTTTTCATTTCTCTTTTATTTAGATAGCAGTAGTTTTGACACTGAAACTTGGGTGACTGATAGCTTAAAGAAAAGTTGGAAAGGAAGAGGATTGTATCTTACTCCCTCAGTAGTGTCATCTTTATTGTTGTCGGTTCATGAGAGCTGAAAGTCCATTCCTGAATTGAATACTTATGTATTGACTGGTGTTAAAGATGCAGCACTAAAATGAACAAGCAGGGACATGTAGATCAGAGGAAGGGAAATCACAGCCTAAACCGACTCCGCTCATAATGGGTCAAAAACTTGAGAGTGAACCACTAAACATTGTGCATCCTGAATGGTTGCTATCTTGGGAAAGGGAGGAACCATATTTATAGCCAGGAGGAGACATATACATTGATGCAGATGATGATGACAGCGCTAGCTAGATAACTACAGCAGATTTATTTTATGAGGGTTTAAGCATGCTGTTGTGTATTTTGGCATTTACCTATGTTAATTTGTCCTCCCCTCACTGTGGGATTCACTAAGTGGTGAAGCTGAAAATGGTTATCGAAAGTAGCAGCCAGTGAAACATTTTAATTAAATTGTTGCCACTGTATTCCAAATGGACTTATCCTATTGAACTTCTCTCACTGTACAAGTAAATACTTCTAGTGTAGGACACTAAAGAATACTAAAGGAAGAAACTCAACTGAAACACTGGAAAACTCAGTCCCTCTCAGTCCTGTATACATACTCAGTGAAAAGAGACCCCCTCCCCGCCCCCACTTTATATCTCTCCCAGTCGAGGAGTGTGCCTTATATCACAAAGTGATGAAGTGCTTTAAGACAACACCAAGCAGTAGCATTTCATTACATTTCATTTGCAACTGCTGCTCCATCAACGTGCCTTTATGGGCCCCATAACTCCTTTTTTGTGGCTTTACTATTGCATACTTTTGTTCATGTGTGTGTGCCAACAGCTCACATTTCAGAGGCTGTCCGCTTTTACAGTAACTCCTGATGACAATACTGTGGTGCACACATTACATATGTATTTTTTTCCAGCCCTCCCCACAGGAATAACAATTTGTTTCACCAAACATAAACACGATGCCATAATAAGTGCTCATTACCAGGCGGCCAGATTCATTTTGACTGTAACAGGAGAAAATTCTTGAGAGATTTAACATGACAGCTACTTCACAAGAATAAACATTTTACTCTGGCGCATTGCTGATTTTTTTTTTTTTATTTGTAACTTCTGCTAGTTCTGTTTCATTTAACTACTGAATGGAAAAATTCACTTAAATTATATGCCTCACCTATGATGAGAAATGATAGTCTGTAAGCACTTCGGTTCATTTACTATGGCTAAAATTTGGACTAGTCTGACATCAGGTGATGTAGTGGCTCCATTAAAAGGTGACATGTATTTCCATAGTGGACACAGTATATACTGCACACAGTATGCATAAAATGATACAACTAATGTGAAAAACTGAACACAAGTAGGCCGGATATAGTCAGTGTTAAATGGTCTCAACAGACTTGGATGTACTTAGTAGATGTGAAATCAAAGAAAACTGCTCTTTCCTTTTGCACCCCCCTGTGTCTTTCTCTTCCTCCAAGCCCTTGGTAGTCCTCATCAGACAAGAGCAAGACACCACTGACTGTTAATGCTCTTCAATGGAGAATTTATTTTAGCTAGGATACAGTACATCATGCCAAAGGGAAGACTTCCTGACCCACAATCCGCTTTAGCCCAGACCAAGGGCACAGTGAGTTACGGCTCCCCAAAGCATGGTGTCACAGAGAAAAGCATGGGGTAGGAGAGGTCTGGGGAACAGCGAGGCACGTGGCAATTGATTTCTCCTTGGGGGAATCAAACACAGACACTGTCGCCACCTTATGATTCCTCTCTTCCACCTCTCTCTGCCCTCTATCGCTCTCTCTTTGTCCTCACTCTCAATCTATTTATTTATACACACTTTCTTTTTTGTCTCACTTCACTAAAGCCCACCTGCACGTCTCAGATCTGGAGGGGTCACTTCACAATACATTCTTCCATGAATCCACAGGACTGAGCTTTGTGACTCTGGCCTGACCTAGCCCTAATTAAACACAATTAGATAAATCCCATGGAGTCTGGTCTAATCCTCTGGTCTGTAGTGGGAGCAAGAGGGAGCACGAGCAAAAGAGATAGTTGAGGGAAAGAGGGAGACTTGGCAGGAGGAGGGACAACCCATCCCTGCAGAACAAAGCCAAGCCGAGAGTCTAATATATCAAACACATGGATTAGTGGTTAGCTGGGGGAACTGGGGCTGAGAGAGCCTGAGGTTTCCAGCTTCTTTGGAGGGTCTGCCTTGGCCTAGTGAAAAAACGGGAGCCCTGGTTAGTCTTATGGGAAGCCAAAATCCTTTTCTAAATGTCTAAATTAACAACTGTATGAGGATGAGAATGTGCCACAATTTCTTTCTTCAGGGTTTAATTAAAAAAAAGAAAAGAGGGGAAGTTTGGGGGGAGAGGGGGGGCAATAGCCAATAAAAAGCAAGAGTAAAATAGTAGAAATATTGATACAGTTCTTCTTTCTTTGTAGGTATGCAACACACATAGCCTTTTTATTATTGTCTCTTTAACTCGTATTTTGAAATAGTATCCAAACACAGATGCCTTTGTGCAAGCCTTTCAATTCTGATACGGCTCAGTTATCCAGTACAACGTGTTATCAAAATTTTCACATGGAAAGTAACAGTTGTCCTGCTTCATATGATCATCTTCCCACCTCTCGTATTGTTTTACGAAGGCTGCAATATTTTCATAACCGTGGAAAGATAATCTTGCACTTGACTCCCAGTATTGAGTCATTTCAACAGACCCACTTTTTGGCCATGTATTATTCACGGGTATTCAAGCCCCACTCTGGCCCAGAGAGGAAGTGCTCTCTCCCAGTCTCCGTCACAGGATATCAGCCTCTAATTCATTATTCAACAAGCTGGAGCAGGGCCACTCAGTCTAACTCAGTGAGCTGCTGCTGCTTGGACAGGAGAGGATAATGTGGGAGCACATAGGCTGCTCTGAGGCCTCCAGTGAGTCCTTCCCTCTGCTCTCTTTTCTTTGCCTTTTCTTTTCTACAGGCTGGTTGGATGGATGGAGTTGTCTTCTATGTTTCTGATCTAGACACAGAATTTACACTGGGCGATGCCAAGCAATCAGAGCTGTTTACTGACCTGATCACGAGAACTATGATGCCATTAGTGACTCTGATGATAATGACGATGCAGCTGTGGCAGCTCCTGCTTAAAATGAGAACAATGATGGGATTGATGATGATAATACTAATGACAGTGATGTTAAGTAGTGAAAAAAAAGATATACAATTTATATATAAGCAGTAAAACATTTACTGCTAAGTGTTGCTTCTTCTGCACCTGCAGTACTCATTTATCAGTGTGCAATTAGCAACAAATCTTTTTTGACAGGCATTTGCACCTGATGAACCGTATATGTACCTGAGGAAGAGGGAACTCCAAATACTTGTGCAAGGATAATGTAATACTGTACTCAGATATCATTATTTAACTAGAGCCTGTGCAAGAAGAGAGAAAATATAATAAGTTAATTTCGGACTTTGAGTTTTTTCATCAAACCTTGAAGTGAAACTACCAGGCAAATTCTGTCCATGTTATGGCACGAATTCAAGCTATAACAGCAATTCCAGACACAAAGTCCCTCTTTTGAGAATATTAACCTTGTTAGACAGTAACGCTACCCAATCTTACAGAGAGTTTTCTAAACACCGCTGTTCTCCTTTTTGTCCTCGTCTTTCAATATTAAACTACTTTCTCTCTGTCATAAAAGTTCTCAGTGGAAAAGCAATATTGCAACGAACAGACAGTAGTCTGATAGATGTGTAAACAGATAAAGTCACCAATTAAAAACATCAACATTAAAAAGAGTTTCCAAATATATAACTCTATAGTAGAGAAACGTGGCTAAGGGGTCACATTTGATCACTTGGAAGATGATGAATCAGTCTAAATCAGGTCAGTGCAATGGAGGACTTGGGAGGCAGACAGCAGGGAGTTTCTGGTTTTGGGTCAGCTAGCTGTGGACCAGTGGGGAAACAACTGACCGTCATCGATGTCCACCCTTCTATCCTGAGATTTTCCTGCCTTGGTTTGCTCCAGTGCTCTCCCCCCCCCCCCCCCCCCCCCCCCCACACACACACACACACACAGACACACACCCACCATCATCACCTCAACTGCTATAGTGTAACCGCTGTTAGCTAAAGCCTTTAAACCCATTTTCAAGAGTTATGTTGGATGTAGAAGTAGCACATGTTTTTCTGAGCTGAGTATTTGCCCCCTTTCTTGATCCCTTATTTTTTGGGGATATTTGGCATAATTACATGTTTCAGCTCATCAACCAATTTTAATTGGGACAGATATAAGCAAGCAGATACAAAACTCAATGTATACATTTTTAAATGATGATTTCATTTATTAAGGAAAAAGGGATATCAAAACACACCTGTAAGTAATCCAAAAAACATCTTGATGATCCTCAAGACTTTTAGGGATGTATCATATTCTGCTTTGCTCCATCAGGACCTGGATGACTTGCCGGAAACATGAATTCTGCTCTCTATGAGAAAATCTATAGGGACAGCGTCCAGCCATCAGTTTGTGCCCCGAAGCTCAAGCACACACATGGACAATGTTTCAAAACACACCCGTGTACCCTCAGGTGTACCCTCAAAGTACACCTCTGAATTGCTCAAAAAAAGAAGGCTTTGGAGGGCCCTACTCAAAATCTGGACTTAAATCTGATTTAGATGCTTTGGCATGAACGTAAACAGGCCATTCATGCTCAAAAACCCTGCAATGTGGCAAAAAAGAGTTGGCCAAAATTTCTCCAGAGCAGTGTGAAAGACTCATTGCCAGTTACAGCAAACGCTTGTGTGACAAATATGCAGAAAATAATAAATCAGGAAGGGGGCAAAAAAGTGTATTTTTCTATATCACTGTAGCCTGCAAACATTGATGCAAAACCTTACCTGTGCCTTAGCAAGCCCACATATGACTGTGTGTCATGACATTATTCAAAAATTGAGAAAACCCACTATACCCCCTATGTTTTGTCAGATATAGAGCAAATTGCTTATGCTGGTAACTAAAAAACAGTTCAGTTCAATTAAAATGAGTTCAGTTCAACTCAAACACCAATTCACAGCAATAATAATCTCAGGACATGTTACACGGTAAGGCAGAAAACCATGGGCTATTCTCTCTTTGAGTAAGCATGGCAACGCTGGGGGGGGGTTAGCCCTACTTGCTAATTTTTCATGAATTCACACTCTACGCTATCGTTTTGGATGTTATATTATCACCTGAAGACTCATTAGCAATTTCTCCACTTAGTGTTCTGCCATATTTATGAAAGCAGGTGTGTGCAAAGTTTGCTCTTATAAACTTGGCAGTCTGATCAGTGATAATTCAGAAGTGATTGTGACAGATTTCTTGCTGCAGGTGTGTTGTTTACTTCATGCACTTTACTTATTATTTACCTTTACCACTGCTAACACTTCACATGAATTAGTGAAGGTGCGTTTTCCAAAAAGACAGAAAACCAGAGAGGAAACAAAGTGTTAGTTAAGGCCAAGCACTCAGGTCTCACATATCACTGTTAGAAACATGAAATCTATGGCAAACTATCCAAAACCCTCCTGATATAACGCATCTTATCTTAGCCGTGGTTAAAAATTTACTGGCACCTGTTGTAGGCGCAACTCAAGAACCTATTCGCAGATGCCAGCGAAGGAGGAGACAGGTATTGCCACACATGGTGGTTGTCAAAAAGAAAAGGACTTTCACCTGGTCCCAAAGAAATTTTAGCATTTTGTTTCTAAGTCACAGCAAAGGTCAGTTCCAACCTCCGAATGCCAATGGAGTTTGGATAGTGACAAAAAAAGAAAGAAATACAAATAGGGCTGGGACATATCATACCGTTCACGGTGATACCGGTATAATGTTGGGCAACAATAAGAAAATGAAATATTGCGATAGAATATGGGTAAAACGTGCATGCGCAGTGCCTTTGTTTTCATACGCACATGGCGGAAAAAGCATGGCGGCGACGGAGAATGAGAAGGGCGAAAGCGGATCGTTGAATGAAACAGATGAACCAGAATTGGTTTGTAAAAATGCTGCAACTTCAGTGGTGTGGAACTGGTTTGGCTTTTGTCGGTCAGATAAACACCAAAGCACAATTTTTGGTAGAGCATGCAAGCGGGCCATCGTTATTACCGTGTTTTTCGGAAAATAAGGCATACTTAATTGACAGCGCCCCTTATAATCCCGTGTGCCTTATGTATGAATTCTGGTTGTGCTTACTGACCTCGAAACAATTTTATGTCGTACACGGCGCTCGAAAATCTGTCACAAAATGTTCTAGTACGACTTTGCTAAGCTACGAAGCCGCACCGCTTGATGGATTGTCGGAGCATTACGGCTACCGTAGTCTGGAGCCTCGCGGATTAATACATACTGTGCTTTAACATAATATTACCGTATTGTGTGTGTATAACCTCTTCAAGTTTTGTGGATATTATACATGATTATGCTGAGGATATGTTTCCACTGGAAATGCCTTTTGGTTAAACTGTCAGCAAGGAATTTGCATTTGCACTGTTAATTTTTTTATATAGTTTTAATGCACATAAAAAACAGCTGCTTGTTTAAGTGAAAATTGATGGAGATTTTTTTTGCACTGATAATGTTGTGGAGTTGTAAAGTATTTTGTTTCACATCAGTTATATCGTTATCGCAAATTTTCAAATGTATATCGTGATAAATATTTTTGGCCATATTGCCCTGCCCTAAATTCAAATATATAGAGAAAACAAACGTTGAGTTACTATAGAGAAGGAGTGCAAAGGTTGCTTGGGTAGCTCACTGTGCTTACCTGTATAGGTTTCTTGGGTTTTAAGGCCTTTCCACACCAGATGCATAAAATATTTAGCACATAAAAAAAACAAACTTTTTTGTACTCACTAATTCTTAAAGCGGTAGTTCAAACTGGCCTAGAAAACAAATTTGTGTGTATTTTTTCAGATCATGCAAAATCTTTCAGATTTTTTTTCATGCAAATAAACAGTGAAAATATAATGATATAGAAATAGTAAAATGATATTTGACCTCAGACACAAAACTGCTCCAGGTCAGTCTTCTCAAAATAATTTCTCTACCTCCTCAGATGTTGTCCCAACTTTGCCAACAAGTGCTCACATGATCACGCTTCATTATGGTTTAACCTGTCAAGGACAAAAAAGTAAAAAAAAAAAAATCTGTATCAAGCATTGTAGTCATAGATTTCATACTTTTTCAGAGTGCGGCGTGACGGCTCAGTGGTGCAGTGGTTAGCGCTGTTGTCCTTGCAGCAAGAAAGTCCTGAATTTGAATCCACCAACTGGCCGGGGCCTTTCAGCATGGAGTTTTCATGATTGTGTTTGTGGGTTCTCTCCAGGTACTCATGCTTCCTCCCACAGTCCAAAGTTATGCGGTTAGATTCACTGATGGCTCTAAATTGCCCAGGTGAATACAAGTGCATATAGTTATCTGTGTTATGCCTGCAATAGACTGGTGAACTGGCCAGAGGGGGTGTACCCCGCCTCTCACCCTATGACAGCTGGGATATGCTATGAATCAGAGCAAACTGCTGGCGTCTCAGCTCGAGTCATTGTTAACAGCAGACAGACGGACCATAAAATGGAGACAGCTACAATTTCATTTGAGCACGAAACAAGTATGCTTTTAACAACAATAGCCAACTGATAACACAGTTATTTTTGACTGAAACGTCGTATGTTCCTCTTAAAGCTCCATATCGAGAAAAGTCTAAAATCAAGTTGCCAAAATGCCTACCTTACCAGCTTTATTTGATCAGCAACAAAAGCATGTTTGGTTTGGTTTGGTTTTTCTTTTTTCACTACCTGAGAGAATCTTAAAAGATTTGTCACATATATCTTATAGTTTGGGTACTTTTTCCTTTTTTCATGTATTCATTTATTTACAGTATTATTTTATTGTTTGTATTGTTAAAACCTTTAATGAACAATGTCTTATCATTGAATTTTAATTTTTGTCATTTTTAGTATTTAGTATTTTAACATTGAAAGTAAAAAGTAAAAGATGTGTGTAATATCATCTGGAGGGTTTGTATGTAGTTACATAAAAGGAGCAGATTATTTTCTGTGTTTGATATAAAGACCAACAGCACTCTAAGTCTGAGCTAGGAATGTATAGGTGATTAAAGCATAAGAATAAACATATAAACTATAAACTTGTTTTTATTCCTGTTTAAAGCGACTACAGTGTGTTAATTTTGAACAAAGTCATGCTACTTATTTCACTAAGGAGAAATAATCACCTCTTTACTCTAGCCTAATACAGTTGTTTCATCCAACTCAAACAAAAGGCTTCAGCAATCTTTTAAACTTTTTATTTTTGAAATAAAAAAGACAGCATATTAATACAACCAACTCAGTTTTGTTCTGTATTGCAACAGGCAAATGGTAGATGGGTACTAGTAGAAAGGTTGACATCATAATTGTAGTTCTTTCACAAGTGTCCCTGAGTATCTAAAACACAGGTGCAGTTGGGGGGGCAGGTACCAGATGTGTCCCAACCACAGCCCATGGCTGCACAGATAGGGAGAGACACCTCCACTTGCCTCTCATTCATGGCTCATTAACTCCCACTGTACACCGGACATCTGCTTTGATTTGCGTGTGAGCATGTTTTGTAATTAGCTCTCTCATGTTGCACTTATTTGCAGAGTATTTCATGCATTTCTTCTGCAAGCCATCAATGAACATAAGCAAATGATACGGAATTGACTAAATAACTAGTTGGGGTGATTAAATATATAGACAAATGAAATGTAATGATCCAAGAAAATGGTTCTTCTAATAACAGTTAGGCAGAGATTCAGCTGTGTGAATCGTGTCATGTGTAAATTATGTTATGTTGCAATATGTTTTTCACTCCACAAAAGATACATTATGGTTCAAATCCGACAGCCTCAACCTAACCTAACCTCAACATAAGCCTAACAAGTTCTATAATGCTTTTGCCAATAGTGACAGTGCAGACTTTGTAGATCTCTGCACTGTTATAATGCCAACCTTTCTACTAGTACCCATCTACTCTGCACAAAGACTTTGTAGATATGTTTATTTTGCATTTTTGCAATATGCAACATATGTATGACATGCGTCATGCAATGACTTACTAATAAAAGTAATTGTCAGTTTGCTTAATGGCGTATAAATTGCATTGTTCAATTAAATTAAGAAGTAGTCATTTTATGAGAAAGTTATAGCAGCTTGTCTGTTTTTTCCTATTCTATCCTATTTTTATATCATCCTGATGTTTAAGTTAATCAGCGTTTTCAAATAATATGATGAGTCCTTTTATAATCCTGGTTATCTCATCAAGACAGACGGATCATTCGTGGCTGATTTGAAAACTCAGAACAAGACAGGGTCTAGTGATTTTTTTTAGTGATTTTATAACCATTCACATTACTGAGAATTACTGTTGTTGTCATCGTTACTCCAAACCAAGAGCCACTGAGACACTTGTTTGTAACAAGAATCTTCACTTTTCAGTTGCTCCCTTCACAGGTTACCACAACAGATCATCAGCCTTTATCTCATCCTGCATATTCACTGCACAAGTCCAAGCTGTCTCTACCTTGTCTCTCTAACTTTGTTTCCAAACTGCTCATGCTGAGCTGTGCTTCTGATATACTCATTTCTAATTCTGTCCTTCCTGGTCACTCCCAATGAAAGTCTGAGCATCTTCAACTCTACCACCTCCAGCTCCTCAACGTCCTCTATTTTTGTCAAGACTACTGTCTCCAAACCATGCATCATAGCAGGTATTTGTAACAGGACTCTTGTATTAGCACAAGCTACTTTCTATGATATGTTCACAGCACTTTTTACCATTCACACATCCAGGTTGTATGTATAAAAATAGGAAGAAAGAAAGCTACATTTGCAATAATCTTGCTCAATGACGTAGGCAAAAAACAAAACAAAAAAAACCCATTACATCCCAGTTAAAATCTACTTTTACAGTTTATTTCAGTAACAATAACAATCCTACACTCAAATGAAAAACCACATTTGAACTAACATTAAACTAAATTAAACTTACCCCCCAAAAAAATCTAAGCCAAAAGAGAATTAGGATATACATATACATATATATGTATATATATATATATATATTTATATATACTTGAGCACTGAATAACCTCTTTCAGCTGAATTCTAGTTAATTTTATTCATTTATTATTTTATTTATTTTGTTTGGCATGGGTCTATACATTTTTGTTAAGTGTACAGAGCACATGACCATGATGCATTACCTTACATTGCTGTCTCAATACCTTAATTTTGTACAATATACAAGCCGTACAGTTTCTTTAATTCTCTCCTGTTTATTTCTTTAAAAGCTTACCACCAAGAAGTACTGCTCAAACATATAAAAAATTCAATGATGTCATGTCACCACCAAAAAGCTTTGGTGCAGATTTGCTGTAAACTTTGTAAATCTTCCTTGTACGCATTAAATAATCAATGCTCTGATATTCCTACAAACAGCATGTTCAATTAAGTGAAAATAGACTGTGAAATCATAAGTATTTGGTCTTTTTCAAACACACGATAATTAGATACTTCAGCCATACATTAATAAATTGTTTACTTGCCTTAGCAGGTTCCTTATTGCGCTAATAGGGCATGACAGATTTTGCTTGTTAATAATTCTGCCTGTTGCCTGCTAGAGATGATGGATGGGGTGCAAACAGCTGTGGTATCAACATGCATTTCATGTAAAACAGGGACATGAAGACATGTGGTGTGTGCAAGTGTGTGTGTGTGTATGCGCGCGTGTGTTTGTGTTTGCACTATGCGTTGTTTGGCACATTTTCACGGAGGGGTGTGTGTTATCCTTGTCTTTTGGAGTCAGACCCGAGGCTATGTCTAATTGGAGTCTTCACACTTTCAGGCTTGACTCACACTGACACGCTCGACCTTGGCTCTCCTCCCTTTGCCATGAAAAGGGAAAACAGTGACACAGAAACATGCCTTCTTCTTTGCTTAGAAGAGAAAGTTTGCTGCTACTTATTTCGTTTTTGTTTTATTCTTCTCTTTTCGTTTCTTCTGCTCTTGTTGCTTGCTTTAAGAGAATGCTAGAGTCTTTCTTCCATCTGAGGAGTTGAACTTTTCAACCACAGAAACATGATCTCAGGGACACGTCGGAAGGTCATAACTGTCTCACAGCACCGTACTGCTACCGGACAGATTATCTTTACTGCATATATGCACATTGCCTGTGAATATATTTCTGTGGCACAAAAAACATACATCCAAAGCTTTACAAGGCGTGGATTTTACCATATTGCAAGGCCTTATAGGGTCAAACACTTCGATTTCTCGGAACTCAGCCATCAATATACCTCTCACCATACGTTTCAATGCTCGGTCCCTCAGGTCTTACTCCACTTTTAGCATCCAAGGGCCCATTTATGGGCTTGATTTTCCCTTCCCATCAGGCAGCATTGATCAAACAGCACACTTAGGGTTTTTCAAGGTGGACATTACTACTGATGGCAACCAGTATTTGCAACTACAGTGTAAAAACTATGGCCATTATTCACCTGATTGGCCTCTCCTCCATCTCTCAGTGGTAGGCATTTCATGATTCGGAAAGGTATTTATATCCCCGCAGGACCAAATCCCCCTCACAGTGTCAGCAGTGAAGTGCATGCTTTCTGGTGGTATCAATTTAGTTATTTAGTCATGAGGAAGGACAGGGGGGTGGGTAGATGATTGTAATGATGTGTTAAAGCTTCGGCTTGGAAATACACTTTACGGACTGAGTTGTCTGTCCACCTGCCAAGTGTTTCTTTCCATTTCAATTGTTACCTTTTAAATTTGATTATAATTAAACAATGTTTTGACAAAGAGATGGCTTAGATAATACACATTAAAAAAATCATACTGTAACATTTTCTTGGGAGCACCAGCCATAGTAATGAGATAATGTAACAATGCAATGAAAAAATGCAAAAGGGATTTCTGTTAGAGGTGACACAGGTCTCCTATTTTTATGCATTTCATTTAAATGGCCACAATACTATTAGTGAGAAAATCAAGCTATTGTTATTAACTGAAGCCTGCTAATAGCTGAATACTACCAAACACTTGGTTCATGTGTCATACGCAAATGTGGCTTTGTAATGTTCATCAGTGCTAATTATCTACCAACACAACATCTCCAATTTCAGCAGGAAGAAATGCTGAACTGCGCATTGATGTTTTTGCACTGATGATGTAATTGTGTTGGTAATTTCACTGATTGGAGTGATCAAATAGCTGATATTGGCCTTTTCGGAAAGTACTGTATGTTGTTACCAAGGACACGGTGATTTTTAAATCCCTCTTCTCAGCAGTGGCAGCGAGTCTGGTTTGGAGGAAGAAAACACATTCCCTTGCGCCCCATGCCACACTCTTACAGTTGTCCCATTGGGCATACACACACTTTGTCTGCGTGGGCTGATGCATTCTGTAAATAAAGGAGCAACATGCACATGTATAAATCTTGAGATTTTAAACATAGAAGCAGTAGTGAAAGTAATAACAGGAAAAACAATGGTGTGTTTCTCTTGTGGCCCCCAGGCCGGCAGCTTAACATCACACTGGAAGGATTCATGTGTGAAAGAGATTGACAGGCGAGCATCTTCAAACCAGAGGTTGCCTCCTCGAGCAATTCACATGCATACAGCATGCGATGTGCACCTCGTATAATCTACAGCACACTTGTAGAGAAAGATGAAAGGTTTACATTGTGTACATGCAGAAAATCCTCCCTTCTCTCTTCTCCATGCATTCTTCCTTTGGTAGTTATTTTACTCCGTGTGTGTGTTTTAAAGAAGCAGGCTGTAGTGGATGAGAGGGCCACATTATAGCTAGTGGGTGTTGCTGTCCGCTGCAAAGGGTCACACTTACCCCTTGTGTGCACTAGTGAGTGAGACACTCATTAGCTCCAAATGTAGAAGTTGTGTTAGCCGATGGACGTGTGTTCAGTTGGAAGTGGGATAAAAGGATGACAGAGGGGTACAACTCAGACCATTGCTCTCTCATATTTTCTTCCAGCCATACAGGGTGTACAATTCATTTCAAGCAGACAGCCCCAGTGTCTCCCTAAACATATCCATGTAACCAGGATTTGGCATAATAGACCTACCTCATTTGTTTCCTGGGCTTACAGTGACACAGTTCACCGTGACCTCAGCCTTGACAACACGTGTCGGTACAAAGAACTGTCCTTTTTAGTGGGGGTGCTTTTGAAGGGTGCCCAATCTTTTCAGAGGACAGCGTGACACACATTAACACTGTATTTCTCTTTAATTGGTAATGAATTTGTCTGCGTTCACAGAAAGCTGTTTAGATTTCAGGGCATGTGTAGAATGACCAGTGTTTGTAGTAAGCATGCCTTTACCTCCCAGAAGACAGCGATAACCAGGGTGTAGGGTTAATTATCTGTCTTACTGACCTACACACACACACACACACACACACACACACACACACACACAAGAAATACATGCACAGACACAAACACAGAACAAGATATAAGAAATGTAAAGTATTTGAATAACAAGTACACACACATTTGTATTGCGCTGTCGTGTGCTGCCAGAAGAGCTTCAGTGCACCTTGACACTTATTTTCCAAGCTGCTGTTGTAACGAGTTTTAATTATTTTATTTTCACATTTCTCCGTGTATATTGATTAATACATGCAAGTGGATGTGTGCAGCACGTACATGTTCACAGGGCAGAGCCTTTTCCAGGTATGCAGCAGGGTCCGTAGACCACACCTGCGAAGCTCACAATTATTATGGCTTGTGCATACCAAACAGGTGCCAGTAAAGAGTGTTGAGCCAAGATCGCTTCTTGTTCCATCATTTCATCTCTAACACACGACACAGAGAAACACACACGGTTACACTAGAACTCTTGAAACGCTTTCACCTGAAAGATGTTCCCTCTGTGGTGCTTTGATGAGAGTGGCAGCGAGAAATGATTTGTCAAAATCTTCCAAAAGTGCGCTATCGAGTTGAGAGCTGGTGACAGGGAAGACCATAGTATGAGTCACATAAAATTTTCACGTAATTCATCCTATGGCCAAGGTAATGTCATTCCAAAAGCGATCAATCTCATCAGCACAGAAATGTATGCCACAACATAAATCACTGAGCGCAACATTGTATTGAGCATAAACGAGCCACCGGATCCCCTCACTGTAGAGATCAAGGGTTCAAGTATAAACATAAACACAGTTATGTATAATAGTGCGCATTATAATATTAGAGGAAGAATGCTACTTTGCTACAAGGCCATTACCACATCTACTTATGAATGTGACATTTTAAGTGTCAAAGCCACATTTGTTCACCCACATCAGGCTCCACACAAGGGAATTAAAGGGTAGTGATGTTCCGCAGTCCCACAGAAAAGCCTTTTTTCATTTCCTCTGAAAATTGTGAAAATTGAGTTAACAATGTCTCATTACATTTCCGACTAAAGCAAGGGACCTTTGGGGTCTGATCCACAGATGAGGATGAGTACTCTTGTTCTGTCGTGTCTTACAGAGATGAACAGAGAAAAGGTCCTTAAGAATATCTTTCTCGCACTTGGACAGGAGGCGCAATTATGCCTGCCATGATTTCAGCAGAGACGCACAGATAACCGTCATGTTGAGTGGGTTTGCAGGCTGTGGGCGGCGTGCCAAGGGAAGGTCAGAGTGCCCATCTTGTATCCAGATTTGTCGGCTCTGCTCCTACATGTGTTTTGTCAGTGCTGTACAGTCTGGACAAATCCTGAAATAAGAGTGCTGATTGCCATGATTGCTGCACAGACATACACATAGTGTATATTTCTCAGGAGATACAAGGGGATATTTTCTTTTGTTTTTGAATTAGGTTCAATTTTTTTTTTTTGCATCAAGGAAATCTAAATAAGTTTGAGTGAGAAAAATATATGCAGTTTAAGTAATATTTAATTTAAAACAAGAGCATTACAGGCCGGCTTTCTTTAGTAAAACACACCAACAGAGAAATCTTAACTACTCTATCGCTATGCTAACAAATAGCACATAACACACTTTGTATTCAAAGCTTTACACAATCAGTCTATGGGTCTGTTCATTATTCATATAGAGTAGGGCACTAAACACACCATGAAAGTGGGTGCCAGAATGAGGAGGATGCTCTCAAGGGGATTCCCATTCCTGCATTTGTACCTTATCCATACCTTTTCACAGCTCCCATCTGTTTGCCTGCTCAAATCCCCCTGGCCTGTGCTAAACACAGTGCCATGCACTTCTCCACGATTGGAGAGGGAAAAATGAATGGGCAATATTTGGTATTTAAATGTGGTCTCTGTGATGCATGGCATTGCTCTTATGAAGCTATATCCCCAGAGTAACATTTAGCTACTGCTGAGCAGGTTACACATGCGGGCTGGATGAGTTAGCGGCACCCACACATTATAGGTTGAACAGACTGGAAAATGAATAGCAGGGGAAGTTGAGAGGGAATAAGTAATGCCTCACCAGCAGAATCTAGTTGTTGTGTATATGAGTTACTTTGTAAGACAGATTTTTCTCTGAGGATGCTCATTTCCTCACGACTCAGTTCACTTTGTGAGGCAATTACACTTCCAAACCCAAAGCACACCAATCTCTTCAGCTTCAACACAGCACAACATACAGGCATAAACACAGTGCTTCTGTCAGTTTGAACGACTGATTATAGATCTGAAACCGAAACCACGTTGATTACTGTACAGGAACACCTCAGGAGAAAGGCGTTTACTTGTGTTAGTGTGAGACCGTCAAACCAACCTCCCCGCGGTGCCTGACAGGTGCAGGAAGTTAGGGCTTTCTGGATCCTCAGCAGGGGCACTGGACAGGATATCACGCCCTCTGATCCTGAACACTGTCCCCTGCGGACTGGGAAGATGCCTGCCTTTTGTCTATAACCTGCTGTTGACAAGTACCTTACTGCCACATGGTCTCCTGGGGGCAGCTGTCATGGTGAGCAGAGTCCCCATCCCAGAATACACTGTATTATTACATACAACTCGTTTTACACCCATTAATAACTCAAGAAATCTGTTCCCAGAGGACGCGTTCGTTGTTGGGGCAGCCAAGATCAGTTTGAAAATGACAAATAAATTCAAAAGGAAGATCATTATCCGGCCGGGGCATTTTTCATCTGGTTTTGCTGAATTAAAAGCTTGTTTTTTTTGGCTGAAATGAAAAGATATGGGGGGAAAAAGAAGATCTGAGCTCAGGCATTTTGATTTAAATGTGCAGTTATATGTTAATTTTTAGCTCGAGTCACTAGTAAGACATATGACAGAAAATCAATATATGTGTGTAATTTTTTGTAGCCATTCGGTCGAATCAAACAGGAGCATCTGAATAAATTTCACAATCGCTGCAACCCATCAGGACTGGCATGTATCATGGCCTTTCAGGGGAACTATTAATCTAGTAACTTTCTTTTAGCTCATTTCCAGTGATGCATTTATGTGGGCTGTTCCCAGTTATTGGAGGCTAATGAGGAGAAGAACTGTGGTTTCTGCCCATCTCTCCTATCTGCCTGCCTGTCTCCGCTGCTCTGGGTTGTCACGGTGCTCTGAGCTCCTGATGTGGCATATTAGGCAGGACAATCGTTATTAAGCACATTTCAAGCTCAATTACCACTCAAATGCACAGCCATCAAGGCTCCACCACAGGCTCCCAACAGATGGTTGCGGGTGTCAGATAGACAGGGCTGGTGATATCTTCGTCAGACTAGGTGCTGTTTTGTAAAAGAGGAACATATTGTCGCCGAAACAAGCTGATAAAAATGCTGTCACTTAGTTGAACAGCGGGAATCTTTCACTTTTATCCTTTATTTTATTATCTCACCATTCAAAAGCAGTTGTAAGAAAGTGGTCTTCAAAACAATTATCTGTGCAGCCTGTCTAGCGTATCATGTGCTTGACCTGTGTGAGAATCCGCCGCCTCCACATTTCATCAGATGTGGAGTTTACCCGATGCGGTCTCATTTTATTTCCACATTAAGTCTCTCCCTCTAGATCTATTCTTTTAGAATGTTATTTTGTTATTTCTACATTGTTTATGTGTTTCTTATGTATGCATGCTGGATAACATAACAAGTAAGGAAATTGGCTAAGAGAAAAAAAGTCTTTCCGAGGGTGAGTATTAAAATATTTACATTCACAAAGTTCTCTTTGCTGAGCGTTATTCTCTTTATGAGTCTCCTTTGTATTCACGAGGAACGAAGGACTAACAATGACAAATCTAAAGCATGAAATCATAAACAGTGTGATATATCACAGCCTCACAGTTAATGATGGCTTGAACTTGATAAAATAATGCTTTCACAGTAGTGGGTTTGTGAACAAGGAGACAGAAAAGAGATGATGACAAGGGTTCGGGGAAATGACATATTTTATTATGACAAATAATGAATTGTCATTTTTCACTTGGATACCCGACCATCTTTTATTTAACTAGTGAGCTGTGGCAACAATTTTTTTTACTGGTTGCAGTGTAAAAAAGTTGCTTCCCATTTAAAACTAAACTCACTTTCATATTTATTAGGTACCCTATTCAACTGCTCATTAATGCAAAAACCTTATATGGGACCTTAAACAGCATGTCTCATTCACCTATGTCTAAATATTTTCTACCAAACATTTAGACTCCGATGAATCCATTGGAGAGCATCCTGGGGTTCAGTATTTTCCCCAGTATCCCAGTATTCAGTATCTGGCATGTGGATTGGAGCAACCAGTGACTGAACCGTCAACTATCTAGCTAGTAGATATATTGCTTTGCCTCCTGAAAAACACAAATATCTGGTCAAATATCTGCATTTAGGCATGTAGACATGTTCAAAACAACCTGCTGTAGTTCAAACAGAGCATCAGGACAGGGAAGAAAGATGAGAAAGATGAGCTGGTCTGAGTTTTTAAGAAACCACTGATCTACTAGTATTTTCTACACAACCATCTCCAAGGTTTGCAAAGGATGGTCAAAAAGAGAGAGTGACAGTTCTCTGGGTGAAAACGAGGAGAATGGCTGCCGTGAGCTAAGTATTTAAATCATCTCAAACTGGTTTCTTGACAGTAAGTTTCAATTGGCCTCCACAGTCACCAGATCTCAATCCAATAGAGCACATTTGGGATATGGTGGAACGAGATATTCACAAATCTGCAGCAACTGTGTGATGCTATCATGTCAACATGGACCGCAATCTCTGAGACATGTTTCCAACACCTTGTTAAATCTATGCCACGAAGAATTAAGGTAGTTCTGGAGGGAAAACGGGATCCATCCGGGTACTAGTGTTGTGTAACTAATGGAGTGGCCCGTGAGTGTGTATGAAAAGTGTACAGCAAATCTTCAGTGCACGGTGAAAGAGTCTAACCGCTTTCTTTGTGTTTTGTGTAGTTTAGAAAAGCGATGAAACATAGCCCTTAGACAGTGACTCACACACTGCTTTACAGACAGCCAAAATTATATAAAGATAATCACGTTCAAAGATAAGCCAGTTGCCGTTTCCCTCAGTGCATGCAATGTTACTTAGTCACTTTAGGCTGTCAGGGAGAATTACCCATGGTAGAAGTAAAAATCCAAATCTATAACTTAGGGCAAAATTTAAACCCTCTCCACTAAAGGGGAAGAGCTGTGCTGTCTATCAGCATTTGACTCGTGGGCCTCCAGCAAACGGTTATCATATTCATGAATTTAGTTTAATAAACTTGAATTTCCTTAGCTCATAAATCACCTTTGTCTTTAAAAAACAAACAAACAAAAAATCTAGATGTTAATCTCGACATGAGCCAAACACACTCAGAAAGAGGTATCTGCTGGTGCCGCTCCATCGTGTCTCACCGATTTCATTTTTGATAGTCTCAACATGTTTTATTCAATCACTTTATAGCCTTCACACTGATTCAAAACCTCTAATAAAATCAAACATTTCATTTATACGTATGGATTCCAAAACACTTTCTTGTGATGCGGCAAATATGAAAATAACTCCAAAAGCTGCATGGTTTGGATGATTATGATAATGCTGATCTGCTAATGTCATTTTGACTCTGAGGCTGAGAAAAGCTATCATAGCAAGTAACAGTCATCCCTGCAAATCAAATCAAGAGCTTTGGTTTGTCTCCAGAACAACCTAGAGATATAACAGCGACAATCTTTGAACTGTAAATCACATTTCAAAGCTGTTCGCCTCTCCAATTTTCCCTGTTTTAGCTACTTATCAGAATATCTCCCGTGTAAGAGTGAGTGAGCTGAAGCTACAGTTAGCCTATTTAACCACCCACCTGGGCCCATACCACCCACCTTAGCATCTGAGTCACACTCTGCTTTCTCTTTAACATGGGCTGAGCAGGAGAATCAACAGCACAGCACAGGACAGCTCTGCTCAGTGTACATGCGTGGGTGGAACAGCCTTATGGCTTCAGTCATTCAACCAACTATGAGGGCATCAAAGAGATGCAAGAAGAAATAGAGAGACAGAACGAGAGAGAGAGAGGGAGAGGGAGAAAGGGAGGGAAAGGGAGAGAGAGAGAAACAACTCAAAACGAGATGTCAAACAAAGAATGAGAATATGAGGGGGAGGTGAGGATCCATAGACAGAAAGTGAAATAAAAAAGCCAAGAAGGAGCAGGACAGACAGGCCAGACACTAGAGGAGCGTGCATATAGAGAAGAGAATGCACCGCAAACAAAGGAAACATGACAAACATCCTCTTCTCTACGTCCATAGCCTGACACACAGGCAGCCACTGTTGAGAGCCGCGATATTACCTTCAGCACAACTCAACTCATATGCTCCAGAACTTCCTTCGGCGGGATCGTTGCCATGAGCTCTGAAGCTTTTGTTCTGCCAAATAACATTAGGAGGTGGGCAGGATGAAGCGTCAGGTCCTGCTTCTTAGATGGCAAAGAAGATGGCAAAAAAATGCAAGGGCAGTTAAACATGAGGAACAGGACTGTGTGGAAATGACAGAAGTGACAGTTAAGCGGTAATGATGGTGGCGGTGAACACTAATGCTATTGAGACTCGGTCTCTTTGCATATTTGAGCGATTTTACTGTACAGTAATTCCAGAGCCTCCGGGAGGGTGATTTGGGAATGTTTATTATTTAAATGATGATTAATCCACCTTCTCATTGCGGATAACACCGGGAAGAGGTGATTTAAACCAAAACAGGATGTTTTCAGATTTTTTTTTTGTGGGGATAAAGTACCTCCATGCTTTGCTGCTGTACATTTCAGGAGCTTATGACAGAATGCTGAATGGATACACCAGTACATTCCCTCTCCATCCCTTTTCTGCCTGCTTATTTAACTCAGGAAAAAAAATCCACTGCTTCTGAATGCACCAACTCCTTTCTCCTTTGGCTATAACAGCCACAGCTCTGAAGAGCCATCCACCACTAAGCTCCTCTACACACTGAGCCTCTCAGTTCTCAAAATTGATTCTATCTTACTTTAAGTCGGGCCTTGACTGTCAGCAAACGCAGTCTCTTGATCTTTTCATATTATATCTCCTTGTGTTGTATGTCCAATTTCCTCCAGCACTAAACAGATGGTAAATCTTTTCAGCTAACTGTGAGACCAGTACTTCTCAATAGCTCCCCTGATCCCATCAAGGAACCTTTGTTTTTAACTGCTAGCGCTATAATGCTTCTGTCTGAGCAAAAAGCGGATGGATTCCTAAGCCACAAAGAGAATACATGTTGTTCCATCCCCATGACTGGGTGAGTGCGGTGTGTTAATGTGATTAGTGAGACATTAACGCCTCCATGCTCAACCAGGCAGACGCAAAAATGCACTTAGTATAGAAACTCTTTCTCTCCCATTCTAACTGGAGGCCGCTACCAAAACCATAGTTTAAGTGGAAATAAGTGAGTTTTCTCCCTGAAATTCACTTTAACTCCTTCTTTTGTACTTTTCTACCGTGTCAAAAAGAATAGCAGGTAAAGTGTAATTCATACTGATGCCATAATTAATATTAGCTTTTAACTGTTAAAGCCATGCAGATATGGCTGCTGCCTGATTCAGGCTCACAATCAGATATGTTTGGAAACTTTGACTGTTTGCACACAGTGGGTAAACTGATCAAGCAGATTAAAACATATGAATCGCTCTGGATTTTTCTGTTTCTCTCTAAACAACAGACACATGGAGAGAATTCGGCATATTCATAACCTGGACATTTCTGTGAGGAAAAAATAGTTGTTATCTTTTGTTTTATTTCATATAAACAACAAGAACGTGTCCGAGAGAGCACAGTGCTTTTTAATATACTTGACATAATTCTGAGAATAATTTTTTGTGTTATTTATGTGGATATAGTACATGTGTACCATGTGTTAAAAGTGGAATTTTAAGCATAGTTTCAAAGATAGAAGACACTTTATAAAACTTATATATTGAACACTTGACCTTGAAGAAGATGTCAAATGTCCAAAGCAATGCGATATTTAGAATCTCCACTTATTAGTTCTTTTTTATCTATATGCTTTCAGTACAAACAACGGCAGTGATAAACATAGTTTAATTGCTCTATATAGAATTACTACAATTTTGACCTTCAGTTCAATATATTAACCTTGAAATTGTGGTCAGAGGTCAAATGTGACATGATATTTTAAATCTTTATACAGTATTTTCTTCATGTTGCTAGTCCACACTGCAATTGTAAGAGTCATAGTTTGTCAGAGACTTTCTGTCAATTTTCGACCAATAAATCATTAAGTTGACCACGAAGACCTCAGTGGATGTTACCCAAATTTTAATGGATTGTTAACAAGACTCCATTCGACACCCCAGACAGAATAAAAAAAAAGATATTTATATGGCAGAGTTACAAATAGTTTTAGCAGCAAATGTAGATGGAAGAAATGAAAACACCAGCTCACACTACAATTTCAGTACCCTTTCACGTTTGCTTCAGTGTGCAAGGACATCTATCATCCTGATGTTTATCACTCTCATTAACTTGCTACTACTTCTCTGATTGGCTGCAGGAGACTCACGGTCACACATTTAAAGTCAGAGAAGATAGAGCATGGGGGTTGGCCTGATGTCTCTCTCTTTCACTCACCTCTACTTCCACATCCACTGTTATTCCTCAGTTGCTTTTGCAGATTTGTTATTCTGAGTTAAATTAGAAGTTACCGGCCGTCTTGTTTTCAGTTTTGGCTCTAGTAGTTTAGTTTTGCTAACATTAGTATGCGTGGTTAGTTCATAGTCTTCTCCTTTTTTTCTTAGTTTTTTACCAAGACTCACATCTCCCTACTTTGTATTCAATGTTTTGAGGGGCTATGTTTTGTTTTGTCTGGAAATGTATTTGTACTCTACTATCGTACCCATATGTAATTCATGTTATTTCATATTTTACTATTGAGAAGCACTTTGGTGTACCTCTGGTCTTTAAATGTGCTATATAAATAAAGTATTGATTGATTGATATAACATCCTTCATCACTTTTATTAAATTTCAGCGGTCTACAATAATTACTTTTCAAATTTACAGTTGTATAATCATGCCTTATTCCTCTGCTAATATGCACTTAATACACTACAGACACTACTGGCACACAGGTAAAGTACAGTACAGGTAATGTGACACTTCTCAATGCCTTTATCTCCACTCCAGTACAAGCAAAGGCAACAAACAACAAAAAGTTTAACACATAAAAATTCACCAGAACGATGCAGTTCGAAATGCCTGACTGATGAATGTAACAATATTTATGTAGTTTGGCTTGTCAATATTACATCCATATAAATGCTTAAACCCGAGCTTTTCCCAGTTGAACGTTGCATTAAAAAGCTATTTACTTTATCTGTCAGTGGTTTTAATGTTGCACGTGGCTGGCGTAAAAAAGAGACGGGAAGCCTGAGTGATGATGGTACTGGAACAAAAGAAATCCATCTTAAACCCACTTTGTCAGAAGAAAGCTTCTTTCAGTTTGCTTCTCTGAAGACTACATTCTTTAAAACAATGTGCTCATTAAATGTTGGAACATCTCTAGTTGACAAATGTTAGTTGGTAATTTCATTTTCATTCCGATCAGTCTGTGTCTAAGCAGGTTATATTACTACCTGTGTGAAACGAATTTGTTGCTAATACATAATTAGCCTAACTGCTGATACTCCTGTTGTAAAAAAAAAAAATTTAAAAAAAGGTAGTTTAATCATTTAGGAACTAAAATTTGGTGTTAGTATCAAAAGTTCTTCCAGTGCTTGTTATGTACGTATTTGCACATAGCTGTAGATATGAGAGTGAGAGCACAACATAAATCATAAATCTCTTAACTCTGCATGGAATATAAGTTAACTTGTGCAGAATAGCACTAACATCCTTAACCTGAGTCTAACCTTAAACTTCTCTGTATATTATAGAAGACTTAAAGTCTGCCCACTGTCCAAAGACATGCATGGGTTTAGGTTAAGTGGTAATTCTAAATTGGTCATAGGTGTGAATGCAAGTGTGAACAATTGTCTGCCTCTCTGTGTTAGCCCTGCAATAGACTGGCAACCTGTCCAGGGTGTGCTTGCCTGTCTCCCTGCAGCCCTGAATTGGAGAAGAGGAAGAAAATAAGATATCCTAATATGCAGTATAAGTGATAAGTGCAGTAATAAAGCACAGCATTTCCTTAAAAAACATGATGTATATTTGGCAAATTATTTCACAATATGTGTAAATAAAGAATTTCTGAAATGTGGGGGAAATAGCATTTCTTCTCTTTACCCTTCAGTGCTCCAGCTCATATCCTCCAACCCTTTCATAGTCACTTTCCTGCCATCCTTTTTCTTACTCAGTCCCTTTCTTTCTTTTCCCCTCTCCAGCCTCCACAACAAAAGTGTAGAGAGGAGGAGGAGGCCGGTCATCTCAGCGAGGGAGGTGAAGTCTTAGAAGAAATAGGATTGAGGTCTATACAGGCTGAAGCAAAGATAGAGGGAGAGTGAATGAGGAAGAAAACAATTCAAAGAGGTAGAAGGAGAGAGCAAGTTATAATATGCATACTCAGAGGGTCGTGGTGTATGCAGCAATGTGTTTGTTTTATTAGTGCCCAACTGGCACTATGGGAAGGGGTTTGAGCGAAGGCCAGTGGCCACAGCTTGCAATGGAGGGTCCAGTGATGAATGTTCAGAGGCAATCTAGGACACTGCAGCAGAAACACCATCAATTCAGTATCACAGCACAACTGGGAGGAAGTGTAGTGTGGAATGTGTTCTCTGTATACGTGCACAAATGTGAGTACCTACAAATTCCATTGTGATGAAGAAAGTATTTGTGTGTGTTTTTGAAAACTCATATGGGGGAAGGGGTTAAAGGATTACAGCTGTCTCTTGGCTGTGGGAAGTAGCTGAGCAATGCTTCCCATTGGTCATTCCCATGAACCCTTGCTCTTTAAGGGGCACGGTGGGAGGCAATACTGAGGACAGGGGAGTGTATCACCACTGACTGGACCATACACTGGATAACCACCAACCCAACCTTGAGAAAAAAAAATATTTGAGTATGAGTAGTGTTTTGGATGTATGAATTTCACACTATCATTATTGTGACATAAATTTCCATTCAAACAAAGATCAAAACATTCTAAATGAATTCACACACACACACACACACACACACACACACACACACACACACACACACACACACACACACACACACACACACACACACACACAATTAAATCTCATACTTTTTATTTGCTTTCTTCTCCAGCTATGGCTGATTCCTGGCATCTGCCCAAGACTCAACTCTTGGCTTCATCCCTGCCATAATACTAGCCACTTATCAACAGGTTTTGCTGAATGTGAGGTCTGCCAGGCTGTCTCATGCAGAGGGCATGATTAGGACAAGAGGGGTGGGCATTATGCCTCAAAAACCAGCTGGAAAAAAGACCCACATGGTGATAAGGGCAAAGAATCCCAAGCACATCATGGATTTTACAAGCATGTCATGGTTTTACTCCCATTCCCTGCAGCAGAGCACATTTACTGTGAAGGAAACAGCACAAATAATCACGTTGCCTTTGCTCTAACTGTATCAAAATGCTGTTTGGGGAGCTTCTAGAGACAGCAAAACTTCTCAGTCCCTTGCTGTCACAGAGATAGAAAGGATGACTTCACAGAGCTTTTCCTGAAGGAGAAATATCTTGGCTGTACGCTTTCCTTTCTGGCATCAGCCAGCTGGATGTCTCAGTTAAAGTGTATAGCCCGTGAAGGGAAAAAAAGTGGTTCTGTAATTTATTTGATCACATTAAAATTGGGAGCAGATTTGTTTGCTGTGACAATGTTTGTTGAGTTAGGGGCAGCCAGGCTGTCTCACATATTGGTCTGTTGGATTTGTATGTAGCTACAGACAAGTTGTCTGTAGGCCTAAACAAGCAGTGTGCTTTACCTTACCGGGCACTGTTAACAAATCTATGGGCTTAGAAAAACATCATGTATACAGAGTTTTCCTACTACTCTTTTAACTATTAAAATGTTTAATCTGGAGTCTAATTTTGATCTAGTCTAATTTCTCCTAAAATACTGTGATTATAGATGATCAGCAGGGCTTCACATGTTCACACTAATCTTTGAATGCATTTCCTGATTCTGGAACAACTGATGCATTGTCCATAACAAAGGGATCTTTATTGTAAAATTATTGTGATCCTTGCTGAGGTTAGTGCTGTATTTAGATTGATCCCAACACATTAGATAAGGTGATGTTAGCCTCTCATTTGTTATTTCTTGGTATTTTTGAATTCACACCTAACTTCCTCACTTCAGAGGGTGCTCGAAATCGATGACACATTGCCTGCTGTCCAGAGCACACAGAAGATTCAAATGAGCAACGGTTAACATTCTCACATTCCTTACATTGCTAGCATCTAAAGGTCATTAGCAAATCAAAGATAAAAGGATCACAAGATGCTATACACCTTGGCACAGCCCTTATTAGGAAAGGGGATTGGTAGATGTGATGATGTGACACGCTTCCATGTAAGAAAGCACTGCTTTCCTGGTCATTACTGCTGCAAATGGCATCCCATCATGGTTGTTCTCGTCTTCACCGGCACTGCTGATGAAAATACTAATGGAGTAGCTGATGCAGAGAAAACATTCACTAATGAAGTACTGTATTAGTTTTATTGATCTTCCATTTAGAGATGTATGGTTTGTGTAATCTCAACTAACTTACCAATATGTGATCAGCTATTGTTATAGCAGTGGTATTGCATTGTTGTATTACTCTTACCAGCTTACCTGGAAACTAAGATGAAATGGAACCACTACAATAAAAAAATGGATGTCTCTGGGTTTGGATATTATTAGAAATGAAGGACTAATATGAAATATAAAACTGGTCTAGTACTTTTTAAACTTTATTGTGTAAATGTTATACTGTTATGTGTGCCACACCCAAGGTTGCTATCTGTATTAGAGTGACTCAAATCACGTGTCATGGGATTATTTGTATTTATTTTTCTAGAACAATAGTTTTATTGAATTTATTTGGTGACATTAAAGTTTTGGTATGATCACCACAAAGATGTAAAGATTTGAATCATTAGACAGGATCAAACATCAGACTGAAATTCAAATCTGGTTTAATGTTAAGCAAACACTCTTTTACATTCCACTGAAAGAGAATTTCTATCAGCATACGTGGGCAAATGGCCATAAAAGAAAAGAAAAAAAACTGTTAGGTGGGCAAGAAGAGTCTAGAATAGATGTCTTTTGAAGAGCAAGCTCAAGACCATGGACCTACCTGTCACTGCCAGTCTCACGCAGACGGCAGAGAAATATTCTGGCTCTGGCGGAAATTAATTGTGGGCGTAAAGGGTTCCACTGGTAGCACAAGACAACACTGGTGTCAGAGAAGGAACAAGAGCAGCCGCCTCTGGGCACAGGCCCATGCCAAGTAAACATTAGGCATAACCCACCAAAGGAATATTTTGTAAGCTGTCTTTGAGGCCTCACCTAGAGGGTCTTTGATTCTTATTTAAAAAGGAAAATAAAAGAGTTTTTGATAGTTTTCGAGGAGCTGAAGAGACAAGAATTGGACCTGACAAGAAAAAAATACTCATAAAAATGAATGAGGCCCTAAAAGGCTTTGAACTGGGGCCTCTTTACATTGAACTGTGGATTATGAAATCGAAAAACTTAAAGTGAATTCTTCTCTATTTCAGAGAAGAAAGCCTGCAGGAACATCATTACTTTTCTAAAAATTACACCTAAAGGTTAAACCATCATCTTTGTCAAAGAGTAAAACCCACTGTTAAGATAGTAGGTCATAGAAATTTCTAAAGCTTTTACTCTCAAAACTCAAATTCCTAAAAGGAAGAGTGTAGGTCACTACTTTCTGATAAGGGGATAACTGGGGCTCTCTGTGGGGTATAAAGCAAGGTCACTGGGTGGTCGAGTGGCCTAAGGGCCTGTATAGAAAGGCTACTTCACACTGACCACCATTGTAATGGCCTAGCAGAGCAGATATCATTATCATTATCTGTCATTAGGATACAAGTGTCACTTACTGAAATTGCCATATTTGGACATAGGCACCGGTCTGTGTTTGGAATAGAGGTACAGTACCAGCCAAAAGTTTGGCGGCACACACTTGTTCAAGGGATTTTTATTAGACCTTTTTTAGTTGTTTAACAGTAATTAAGTGAAGTTCTGCATATAGAATTATTACGTAAACACAAAGTACAATAAAAAAAAACTTTATACTCTTGCATACTCTTGGCATTCTGTCAAACACCTTAATGATGTAGTCACCTCTAACAGTCTTGAAGGAGTTCATGCCCTTAGTTATTCCGTCACTGTAACTGTTTGACCAAGCCATCGGCTTTGGGTTTAGCTGTGGTAAGTGCACAGGCCAGGTTATCAGACGCTGCGCTCCACTCTCCTCACGTAGCCTGGGGGGGGGGTGTTTTTGGTAATAGCCCTGTTAACCCTTTAACCCTTTAAGACCTACCATAGAACCAAGTCCGCCAGAGCTTAGATTATATTTTTACATGCTGTGGAGCCATTTTTGGGAGCATTTCAAGTTGCTATACATCAATACAACCATTATAGCCCAAATTTTAATAATATGTATGCATTAAGTGCATAGTAATTACATAAATTGCAACAAAGTGCAATAAAGTGCAAAAAAATTGAAAATCGTTTTTGTTTTTTTAACATATATTTCTAGTTAGAGAAATTTAAAACTGTAAATACAAAAAAGTTGCACAAAATAGTTTCCCACCACAGGAAATTTATTTTGAGTGTCTTCATAGTTTTATTTTTGAAATACACCAATTTTTATATACTGCAGGAAAAAAGAAAATAAATATTATAATGCAAATTTGCAAAAAAAACAGCATATGCATCAAAATAAACTATTTTCAGCGGTTCAATTTGACTTCTAAGCATCCCAGAAACGACACAGAAAGTCATAAAGTCAAACATAACTTTTGAAAACACCACTATAGGCTTACAAGGCACTGATGGTAAAAAAAAAAACTACATTTCCGTGAAAATGACGTCCCTTCCGGTTTCAGGCAGGTCATGGCGGGCATGTGATAGTTCGCGCTGATGGACGTAGGAAGTGTTACAAACAGCTGATAGGATCGGCTAAGCGTGTTTCTGGAATATTATGTTTTTGTTGCTGCAAGTGCTTTTTATGCAATTTTTGCAAAGCTTTATGTGGAAGGAAACCGGGACCTAGGGCAAGCTGATGGCATAAGATGTAAGTACAACTCCTCCGGTTTCATATGCAAAACAGAGCGTGCCCGCTCCGACCGGCTTTAACAAACAAATGACAGCTCCAGTAAGACTCAAACCAGATAAAATAATGACTTTAGATAAAACGAGCAACTGCAGATGAACATCAACCAGTCGCAGCTGTCATAGGCCATACTTATATTTTCATTACTTTCAATACCATGTTATTCATGTCATGTCCCGTGATTTAGAAAATAGTAAAATTAGTGAAATTAGTAACTGACAATTTGGTCCAAACTTTTGCTTTGTACTACTCTGCTGTGTACACTGATATGTTTTGTCATAGTTGAATGCAATTACATGTTCTTGTTATAGCTTCAATTATCACCTTTAGTCAGACCACTGGAAGAGAGCAAACTATCATAAACTCAAAGTAGGGCTCCTTTGGCATTGGTAATTGTAGTGAAATGGATGCAATCAATAGAAGATAAATGTATATAATGTAGAATCTACGATTTAAACATTGTGTAGACTTTCCACAACACTTCAAATAGTCTTATCTATGTATTTCTGCTCTTTAGCCTTTATGATTGAGCAAGTGACAAACGTAAGCAATGTGTGTCAGATCCATTTAAAAACTGTAACACCGGTGCAAGGCCTCATGACACAGTGCATGTATTTTTTTTATTCTATTTATAATTTCATTAGCAGACCATCATAAATAAGTGAATTGTGACACAAGTACATTTTAAATAAATGTTTAGTTATCAGTTATCAGTTTTTCTTTGTATTGTTTATCAGAAAGCTTTCAGACAAAGAGAGAGAGATTTCTGGGGGTGGGATGTGAAGTTGACCTCTAGAGCACAGCCGCCAGATGCAGGGAGAGAGAGAGAAACACCACAGACATGCAGGGTAAACATTGTCAAAGTTACTGGAGAATAATTGCTTATTGCCATGGTGAATTCAGAGTTTGCCAATTCTTAACGGACATTTGAAGGCTTACAGGAGGTAAATACTTTAAATACTAATTTGTGCTGAACTGTTTCGATGAGATTTAGTGTGTTAAAAATGTAGCGGCTAATCACGTTCAGCATATTAGCAGTGTTAGCATGTGTTCAATAGTATAGCTGTGTAAGTTACTGTGTTCACGTTTGCTAATGTTCTACTTCAAAGCTGAAACTAATTTTGTGAAGCTTGTTAAAAGTCTTTTATACGACAATATGGACCACGACAGACCTGGATACAAAGATCAGGTCCAGGACTTTTTCTTAGTCCACATAAGAGCCTAGTTTCAGCGATCTTTGTTGTTTTCTTGATTGCTTTCTCAATGGCTCACAAAGTTTTAGATCACATAACTGATTCAAAACTGACCTGTTGCTGCATAAACTTGTATTTATCTCAAAAGACTTTAATGTTGGTTGCATTGTGCAGTGTGTGAGTATACTTTTTTTTCAAGGTAGAATTTGGAGAAACTAATGTTAAGAGTAACCTGGACAGTGTAAAGGTGCATAAATGGAGCATCTTGAACTTTAACTTAACACTAAGTCAGGTGTAAATTTGTGTTAAGCTTTTTGTAGTTTATCTGAAGCTTATTTTCAAAATTGTAATTTGAATACTACCTAATCTACTAAAAAAATAGTATGACTGTTATTTATTTTAAGGTGTTTTAAGTTGTTAACATCTGCTAAACTAGGAAGGGGTTTCAGATAAAATTAAGGAGTACCTAAAACAGTATTTCTTAGAAATGATTACTAATAAATGCACTTTAGAACAGCACGCAGCAACACTACATATGAGCGGGCGGAGGGAGGTTTGGGGTCTTCACTCAACCCCTGTCACGATATGAGGGGACAGACCGTGCGGTGGTGTGTGTGGTGGACCCAGGTGTGAACACAAGAGAGTAGACCGGAGTAAACTTAAACTGAAAGCGAGCCTTTATTGTGGCTGATGACAGGTCTCAACACAAAGCAGAAACACCGTGACTAAACTGAACCTAAACTAAACTGGGAAACAGATACTGATAAACTAAGGAGACTCAGAAAACCATGACGATGCTTGTACAGACTGGCCGTGAGGACATGGAGGGTGGGAACACAGACGACGCAACACAGACTACATGAAACACAGAGACTAAATACACATGAGGGATGATCAGGGGAAGTGGCCACACATGGGAGCACAGCTGACACACATGAACCTAATGACAGGACAGGTGAAACTAAATACACTGACATAGAATACAGACTTTCAAAGTAAAACAGGAAACATGGAGATTAGACATGACAAGAACTAAACATAACCACGCAGACATGACGCATGAACCAGGGAGACTTAGTACAGGGGGAGATGACATAACCAACTAAGGAACAAAACTAAACTGCAATCTAGAAATTAACTAGGTGAACTAAGCTAGGCACAAATGAATACAAAAGATACATAAAACTCAAACACTGGGTCACTCGACCCAGGACCATGACAACCCCGTTTTGTTAACCGTCGGGGCTGGGGGGCTGGGGGGCTGGGAGGAGGTGCTGGCCGTCAGATTGGGGTCTGGGATGCCGGGTCTCCCTTGTACTGCAGATAATAATAGGCGGTCTGCTTGTCTCCACCCCAGAGAGAAGGGTTACATCTCCTGGGTCCGGGTACGGTTTGCCCCTCTGGGGGCAGGGGTACCTGACACAGACACAAACTACACCTTTCTTGGCTGCTACCTCAAAGCACATTGTGCGCTGTCATCTTGCATGCTGCGCAATAACATTTAATATTTAGTATCTACTGTTATCTACTGTTAGCTAGTTTATTGTGAAGGTGTTGGATTTATTATGTTGCTCTTTTTTCTTTGTTTTCTCCTGGGTTTTTTTTTTTTTATCTCCATACAGGTGATCCAGGTGTTTTGTTTGTTTTTCTTATTTTTCTTTCTCCCTTTCTCACCATCTCTTCTCCCCTCTATTTTTATTCATTCTTTCTCCCTGTCCTACCCCCCAGTCATGTCTGTCCCGTCTGTAACAACCGAAAATCAAATCAAATAAATACATAATTATAATAAAGGTCAATCAAATGGACCAATATGGCAAGGCCATGATGATCCACCTGGTAAAGTAAATCTGCTTGCATCTTTCTTGGCCTTCAGACAACAATTCTGATGGCTAAAGATCCAAACGGGACACACACAAAAAAGAAAAAAAAAGAAAAAAAAGAAAAGATTACTAAACCAAACTTTATTTCCATTCCATTCCTTAAGTTTTAAAGATTAAAGACTCATATTAACATATACTAGAAGCAGATGTTTCTGGAGCCTGAATAACAAACTGCTAAGTGCAGGGATCTGTTCATATTACTCGTCAATGTAATTCATCATCGTTGTTGCTGTTTGAATATAGTGAAACTTAACACAGTGTTTGGATGACCTCTTTCATCTCACGACGAGGTCATCCAAATGACTGTGGATCTGTTGAATGAATGGCTATGGATGCTTAATGGATCGTGACCACCTTGCCCTTGTAGTTTCTTTTTTCGACATATAGCCATTTTGTTATTCTGAACAAATCCGGGAATCAATATTCTTTGGTAATCAAAAGTAATTACTAATGCCATATAAACAGCCTCTCACTCTGACTGAACTGTGTACTGACTCTAACTTCGAAGGTGAACTCAGATGAAAGAGCTGAATTCAAAACCTGCTAACAATTTAAGTTTCCGAAAAATCTGACAATTACTTGTTAATGCAAACTTTTACAATGTTCTTTGGTGCTGCTCATCTTACACCGTAATGAGTGTAATTTCACACATCCTCAGCATTACTGCTTCTTTGTGCCACACCTGCACTACTTACAGACTGGTGGTGCTGATTAAAAAACAACTGACATCAGCAGTGGAAAAATGAACAAACGCCTCGTGTCACACTTCCGACCCCAGGGTGAAAGAGTGCAAATGAACGAGTGATCAGTTAGTTCACTATCCAATCGTCTGTGTAATATAACTTCCCTGTTATACACTCACCAGTGTCAGCAGCAAAAGCCTTTTCAAAATGTCAGACAGTGACTGCTCTATTATCCATTTTCTGCCTAGGCTCCCTATGTGACAGGTGTATAATGTAGACCCTGCTGGTGCTTTTGACAGTTAATAAAACACATCAGTTAAGCCAATTACAGTGGCCAAGGTGAAATTGCCGTACAGTTTCTTTATTGTTGTTATTTCAATGTATTTCAAAGTTAGAATTCTTTTCTTCCAGTTATAGGCAATGCTAAAGTTGAGAGTGAAAAAACAAAGAAATTAGTAACTAAATAATTCTCCCATCATCCATAATCCAATGCTATGACAACTTGTTCACTAGCTGCGATAACAAACTGGGAAGACCAGCCACCAAAAAACCCCACTACCTTAAAAAATGTGACCAGTCATTGCAAGCACGCCTCTACTCTGACCAGAGCTAAACTCTCCCACCTCCCACGAGGACCGCAAAGTTTGGCATCTGGTGCTGAGTTTTAGTTTGCTAATGATGCATATTAGCTTTAGTAAAATGTTAGTAACTAGTAAAGGCTGTTATTCTACTTTTAATCTGTGTCAGTTTTGTCTTATTTTTGTCTTATTTTTTATTATTTTGCAAAAAACCAATGAACACCCCTTTAAACCTCCAATGTCACCAAGCCAACTTTGCAGTACTATAGTTCACATACCCACCTCCAAGCTACCTTGAACCCACTGCATGAAACTGTTAGAGAGGCAAGTCACCAAAACTGATACTTACTGTACAAATTGATATCTACGTTTTTCCTTTGTTTTTTTTTTTTGTTTTTTTTTTTTTCAGTACCATAGGTTAAAAACTGTCAGATTAGGTCCTCATTTATACCAGTACTGACACCAGTAGTGCCTTCTAATGCTGACAAGCAACTACACAAAACTGGGCTGCAGAAAGGCACACAGTTCCTCTGCTTAGCCATAGCAGCAGCAGCACAACAAACCTGGTGAACCATGTTCAAGACTGAGTCTTCATGAAGAATTTTGTGAAGTCAGTAAAGCTCCTGTTTCAACAATATATAATCTTAACTCCTTTCACAATATATAAGTACTAAACGGTCATCATAAATGTTAACCAGGTTGCTACACCCTATCATTAGCACCATTTAATTATTAGCAGTTTCCAACATTAGATAGCAGGTAACAAATATGGCTAATCATAAAATGATAAAATTAATGCTGCAGCAAATGTTATCAGCCCCACTTATCTGTAACATTATAATAGATAGTGTTAATTTAACAGGATAAAATGATTATTTGTGTCTTAAAAAGTATTTTATTTCTCCCAAAGTAATGGATTGGAGTTGAGAAAAGTGTACCAGCAACTAGACAGAAAAAGTTGCAGTATACATTACCGGCTCTATTTAATCAACAATGAAAATATGAAGCGCAGGAAATAAAGTAGGCAGGGAGAGAGGCGTTGTAAGCTTTTTACTTCCTGGGAGCAAATTAAGTTAAAAGTATAAGGTTCCTATACTAGCTGCTGGTGGATCGTATGGGCTACTACAACAACAGTAGACTGTAAGCTGAACTCAAATCAAACAGGTGTAAGTTGGGAAAAAACAAAGTATAAAATAAACTTTATGCAAAGTGCAGGTCACACTATACTGAGTTTCAAAATATCACATATACTACACTTAATAAACTGATTAATCCAGGTCTACAATTCAGCTGCCTTTCACAAATTTTAATTGTTACTCACTCATTTAAAAATAAACCACATTTAAGGGCTTGAACATTTTCATGTTTAGTTTTCAGCACTGCTTACAGTTATACTTCTTGACTTGATCAGCTTTGAGCACATTGCTGTTTTTTTTGGTTGAGTAAAAGGTAAAGGTTTCAGAGGTACATCACACATAATCACTTAGCTCAAGTTAGCTTTAGTTAAACATTACATTCAGTGCATGCAGTAATGCCAAATATAAGGTAGGGAAGAAACAACACCCTCTGCTGTGCCCAACCACTCACCTTCACCAGGTCAAAAAATGTCAGGTCCATCTCAGTTAAGTTTAAAAATGAGGATCCGAGGATCTAAGCAAGTGGTATCTGAATATTTTCTCACATAAGACACGTCAACCAGTGGCAACCATTTAAAATGCTTCAGCTGATGATGAGCACATGATCTCATATATATTCAGTCCTCAGGTCTCATCTCTGTCACCTTGATATCTTGATGGCTTAAATTTGTAAAATACTACATTACCTATATTTACAATGGACTACAGGAAGAGGAATAGCTGTGCTATGGAAATATGGACAAAATTATCAGCCTAACCTATCACCCAATAAAATAAGATTCTCATATATTGATGTCAGCTACATCTTTTTTGTAGTCTTTAGAGCTTGGATCTACGGAACCCCTCTGATGACATGGTCCAAAAAATAAATAAATTGTGGCCACAAAATACTTCTTCGTGCCCTCGAAATAATATAACGTGCCCACGAAATACTTATTTGTGGCCATTAAAATACTATTTCGGGGGCACGAAATGAATGAGCTACAAATGCATTTTGAAAAGCCTGGCAAGGCAAGGAACCATTATTACGGAGAGACATTTAAACAGGATATTGAGAGCCCAGTTGCTTTACAGACGTAAGTACGACCTGAACGCCGGGATAGATTTTATTGTCAACCAACTGCAAGGGCCTGGGAAGGATCACGGTTATCGGTCAAGTTGGCCCACAAATTAGCATTTTGTGCGCACGTTATACCCATTTCATGCCCATAAAGTAGTATTTTGTGGCCACAATTTATTTATTTTTTGGACCATGTCATCAGAGGGGTTCCATATGGATCCAACTTGACTATGTGCTTACTTAATGACTTATTTAACTTTCTGACACAACATTATGTCATTCTGGCCAATTACTTTTCAATCATCAAAACTGTAATCCTTTAACATTTTTTTCTTTAAAATGAGATGAAACTGATTTAAATCTACTAAACAAAATAAGTTTGAGCAGATCAGCGCAAATAGTAAGGGTCTGGGTTGCAAAGCAGAACATTTTTGCACATCAGATGTTTCATAGTACTTACTGTTGGAGTCTCAAGGTGAAAAAAATGTAATTATCCCAACATAATTATTTTTGGTGGAGATTTACTGATGGTAGCAAAGAGCATATATTCTGTAATATAGGCTTTGGCGCTGACTCAGGTTTGTAGCCGCTTTCTCCACCTCGTCTGCATTCTGCTCTAGTGAGCAACAGTCATCCAAGTGATTCTGACTTAGCTTGACCTAGGACAATATTCACCAGGTCCAGTTCCACCTCACTGGGCGCATATTGCCGCTTATGCACTTAACAGTAGTGTGCTCTTTCTTTTCCACTCTTCATCCTTTCCCGTCTTTCTTTTAGTTGTCTCAACAATTTCTTTTTGCATCTCACACTCTTTCCTTCACTCATCCGTTCTGCGTTCTCCTTTTACTGTCTGTTACGCCAACTCTTTGTCAATTTGTGCTCATAAATTCTTTACCCATCTCCCTAGTCATAATTTAATAATCAGAAAGAAAGAAAGCGGACTAAAGTCATTCTTATTTTTATTTTTTTTAGATTTGCACAGTCATGTATGTCATGTCCAATCTCATTAATAAATCTGAAAAAGACTATATCAAGTTCGAAATGTGATACATACGCATCTGTGAGAATCAATAAACCCATGGCAAACGGAGAAAATAAGTACTGTAAGACTGCATGAGCGGTGTAAGTCTGCAAAGCTTATACTAACATGGGCGCATGCACTGAAGCAAGCATGCACACACACATTAACGGACCACCTTGACCTGATAAAGACGCATCAATACTTCTAGCCCTAGCGGCTTCGGTAAGGACCATGGTGGCAAAGTCATTGTTGTATCACCAGCTAATGGTGCTAATATTTGTGTGGGCCATAAATAATGCTAACAAATAACCACATAAAAAGAATTAATGAAAAGCAAACAGAAGTGGAGCAGAGAGATGCATGGTTATACAGAGTAGGGACAAATTACCCTAGGGGGTGGTGGTGGGATGAGGGGCTTCTGTACAGTCATTACTCTGTACAGCGAGTACGGTCTGGCTAACACCTGTGTTTCCCTCCGATCTGCTTCACCCTAATTAGCCCACACACACCCTGGGGATCCTCTGACACATAAGACCTGGGCTGAGGTGGGAAGGGGAGGGTTAGAAAGGGGGAAAATGAGGAGGGCATATAAAAGTTGAGGAAGAGAAGAAGAAAAAAGGGGGGGAGGTAGAAAGGATGGGTTCTTGTCATTTTCTTTCAAAGTCCTCTTCTGCTGATATCCGATTAAAATGTTTTCATGAATCAGTGTCAGAGAGAAAGTAGAGAGAGACGGAAAGAGAGCATGACAGCAGGGCTGGCAGAAGTTAACTGACATCTGCTGACAGTGGTGAGAACTAGAGGCTGAGAGGTGGAAAAGTCACACTCACCTCCCAGTTTCATTTGCACTCCCGCCACAGTTCAGATGTGTGGATAGAAATGTTTGTTAATTCAGATGTCGCTTTTATTCTTCTTAGAAACACCTGGAACCCCTGCCCCCTGTATTACTTCCTCCTCCCACTCCCAGTGATAACACGATTCCTTAGCGTTGCATCCTGACAGTCCATCTTGTTGAGGTGGAGGTGTTTCGGTGGTAACTTAATGCTGTCACACAATTAATGACTTTGAATGTCTCAAACTTTTAGCTATCCTAGCTCTACATTTTTTCACCCTATAAGTTTGTTTTCTTATACAAAATGTTCAACTGGCCTGTGACATTGTTTTTGCTCTTCTCTTCCTTTCCATTGTTTTCTCACTGAAGGCAATCAATGGGATAAAGTTACCGCTTGCAAATGCATGGATCCAACTTGATGACCAGAGGATGAGGAGGATCCAGAGGGGGCAAAGAAAAAGAACTAACAACGTGCACAAGTTATGTCTAGTGTTGCTTCTCAAAATAGAAATAAACACCTGTATGTAAATAAAAAAGAAAAGTCATCCGATTTAACGGCGTGTTTTTCCTTTCAAGTGAGTGAACGTATTGCTTTATTCGTTCTATGTGTAATGCCAGAAATGACCACTTTTGATGCTTTGATTGCTGCAGGTTACATGAGAGTAAAATTCTCATATTGTCTCTACTTTAAAAAAAAATGCATCATGAAGAAGTCTACACTTTCATACACCTCCTTTTTCTCACTGTCACACTCACTTTGCCACTCTTCACACTGTTGCCTACATAGCAACACACAAGGCAAACATGCACACACACACACATGCAGAACCGCATACTGGACTACGAGTGTCTTCGCTTCTGCAAACACACACACACATGCCCCCACACACGCATACACAGGAATTCATTTGAATGGATTAAAGTTGACACTCAAAAATTGTGTTGCTCTACGGCTGATTTTATGCCAGGAATCTCTAGTACAGTGTGGTGTGTGTTTGTGTGTGTGTTCACACTGAGACGGGAGAGTACTGATCCCACACATACATCATATTATTCTATGCCTCAGGACCCCTCCAGCCACACGCGCACACACACACAGACACACACACACACACACACTATTAGCACTTATTAATAAAACCAACTATATATTGATATTTAATGTCACTTCATTACATAGAATTACAAGAAAAACTATTTTTAATTTGATATTTAGCTCTCTTATATTTTAATTGCAACTTTGATCTATATTAATTAATTGAAATGTCCTCATGCACTGTGTGTGAAGAAGATTTCTCTGTTTGAAGCATACAAGACGTCAAGTCAGATGAATATAATTAAAATGCATCAACTGAACAAAAAAGTTGGGATTCCCTTGATGTGAGGAAAACACCAACATGGAATTTAAACCAAAAAATATTTGACTGAATTGACATATTCTTGCAGATATCGACAGAAACTTGCTTTACTGTGTTTTTATGCTAAATATCCTCGTACTGAGATGCTAAGAGTGAAAAATTTCTCTTCATTTTAAAATCTCCCTATTTTAATGTATTACTCGTAGCTTCCACATTTCTCTTTTTGTGATTTTTTTTTATTCTCCTCTCTTCTGCTCTCCTCTCTTCTCCTCTCACAGACACATCTGAGACTCCTCTGGCAGTGACAGAAGTAGGCTGCATACGCCACAGCGCCAGTCCAATCAGTGACGATCTGCATGGTAATGTGTGGCAGGGGCGGGATAATGAAGTTCCCAGCTTGCCGACTAGAAGGCTATCCTCCGGTGTGCTGAGTGATTTATCTCCTCTGTCAAGAGCCAGGACAGCCAGGACTTGTCCTTCCCCATGGTCCCTAAGAACAGGACTTGAGCAGAGCCAGATAAGAGATGGGAGGAGAAGCTTGAAAAACATGAATATGAGCATAGGCATATGATAACAAAGCAAACAAAACCACATATATTAGCTGTGAAGCTTTTAAGCAGTAGTCTGCTTACTAGTACTATCTTAAAATTTATTATTTTTGTTGTGGGACAATAGTAGGACCTTTGACTCTGCTCGTATTTTTTTTCACTCCTTTGCCCGCTACACTGTAGACTTATCCATCACACTCATCCCGCCCAAAGCCACATGACAAAATGCAAAATAACTCTCATTCATGATTTACAACTCTTTTGTAATGCAGCCACAAACAAAACCCAACAGTGTTGTTGTCTATTATGCAGAATGCAAGCCAAAAACATAGAAAAAACAAACAAACAAACAAAGGCCGTGTTGTCATTTTTTATTTATTTTTATTAAAATCCAAGTATTTGGAAATGTCTTAGAGGTTTTTTTCATAACATGGACTCTTTGATTCTTGAAAGCAGGTATGAATTGATGGACATTTAACATGAAACATATGTTGTCAGCTTAATAACAATTTACCAAGTAGATTACTTTAGGTAACCACACTAGATTTTCTTCCTAAGTAGCTTTGCTATAGGTCGCCTTCCCCCACTAAAGTAATTAGCAGTGTGCAAAGCTAAGGTTTTAAAATAGAAACTAACATCTTGGCATGTTAACTGACATTTTTTAGTGATTCATGAAATTAGTTCAGAGGTTTAGTTCCTGCTCATGCCAAAAATATCCACAAAACATTGATCAACGTAAATCCTCACTGTACTATTCAATTACGTCCAACCAAACAGTTTACTTGGGCTACATTTTAGTGTTACGTAGTGCTCCTGTTAGTTTTCGAGCCAAACTGAGAGGGCTTTTTCCCCGCTTTTTTCCCATCAGTGTTCAGCAAGCTTTTCTGTGTTTTTGTGATCTGCTGACATAATGCTGGATGATGGATCGGTGAGAAGAATAACCTACAAAAAAGTTTTTGGCAACATCAGCTGTTTCAAACTATGGCTAAAATCATCACTTTCAGCATATTGTGGCATAATGATTGAGTTGATGTAGTCATCCTACAGGCGATGGGCTACACTGTAGGAAGACTGCTGTCATTTCACACTGTTGATCTTTGTTTTACACTGTGTAGTTTAGACCTAATTACCTGTATTCATCAAAGCACACCACATACTGCAGCCATGATCAGCAACGGCAGATATAACCTGTAACAAAGTCTTTACACCATCGTCTTTATTCTTTTCCATTTCCACATACTTCTTTCTTTTCTCTGGCACTCAACATTGATCCACGTCTCCGAGGCCCACAAGCTTTGGTCAAAATAGTTCAGTGAAATACATAATGAGTTTATTTAGGTAATTAAGCATTCAACTGGAATGACAAAAAAAGCTCAGTGAATATGCCTAAGGGTTTTTTCGTGTTATCAAGGCAAAATTCTCAATATACTTAATATGTCTAATAGCCTAATTTCTTACATATAGAATTATTTCTACTTGTTTTACTGGTTAATTAAATGAAACAAACATGACAGACAGCTGACCTGTCCCTATATTGGGTACGCGGAAGAAAATAGATGGAGATAAAACAAAGCTTTGTAAATCAGATGGCTGGCAAGTCTTTTTTCAATACAGGAAGGAGCACATACATTAGATTATGATATACCACATTATTGTGTCATTAAATGCTTTATTATTACATTTTTACATTTAAAAATGCAATTAGAGCTATATTACTTTTAGATCTATGTCACATCTTTATATGAGATCTATATGTAAGGAAGAAGCTAGCCTTTTTACACAAAGTCAGGACACAGCAGACTGGATATGCTACACGTTTGTTAAATCTATATACAGGACCAGTTACACATGGCTCTGAGGCGGTTCTGTATAAAATAGAACACAGCTGATGTTGCTGACAAAGCTTGTGCCTTGACACTGACGCAACATGGTCTGAGATTTAACCAATACCCTAAGAGGAAGATTATATCACTGAATAAATATTTTTTAGTTGTTGAGGCCCACGGTGGAGTAATCTTTTCTGTTCTTTAAAACTGAGCTTCTAAATTAAACTGCATCTACAATAACTATCTTCATCCACATAACTGCTAATGTTAAATGAATAGGAATTAAAGCGCATGTAATGGTTTTTTATTTTGAAGAAAGTAAAATAACCACACTTTTTTTGAAAAAATATTGATATTTCCCCCCACATTACACACTATTGTATGCACTACTTTGGAATTAATCATTCATTGCACTAACAATGTCCCGATGTTTTTTCCTCTCACCTTTCCTCTTCTGGTTAATTAAAACAAATGAACAAAGCCAGGGGTTCTCATAACCTGATTTAGAAAAGATCAACCTCATTTGAAGGGAATTAAAATGTAATGCAGTGGAATTCATTATCTAATTTCCGCTGAGTATACTACGAGGCAAGGTACAGTATCGATGAACGTTAAGTAAAAAACAAACGTTATCACTGCTAAAAAGAAAGTCACAGCATTTATAAAGGGCGAAAAGCAGCAATTGACAGAATATCCAGAATAATTAAACATACTTAACAGTTCAAAAAGTGTGAAGAGAGCATCCCCCAAAGCTTTTGAAACTGATAGCAAAGTACCTGGTTTAAGGCAGGAGTTGCCACTTTAATTTATCAGCCCTTTAATTAGCCACAAGTTGAGAGACTTAAAGGTTTACTACCTTTAAATTGCATTCAAGAGAAAGACTAGAGATGTGGAGAAAACTTACATAAATTTTGTTGCAATAGAAGAAAATATTGTTCTTGTGTTGTACATTTGTTATTTATAGTTTGCTGGTGAATGTGTCTGCTGTCACTACAAGTTTCTTCACACTTCAGTCGAACTCCTCAACATCACACATGTTGGCCAAAGTGATTATTAAGAAAAAACATATCTATTAACATGATAAATCACAGAGTAATTTTCTCATTTACTTACTACTGCTACCAGTGTTTTTATACATTTCTACACGTAGACAAAATGAGAGTTGTAATTTTTCTCAGAGCAGTGAAAACAGAGCCAACGAAAACTCGTCTAGCAGGATGGGCTCCCATTTATCCTGAATATTCTCAAACATTCAGATAAAGGTTTTTGATTTTGAGCTTTTTAAGTTTAAGCCTTTGTTATAATTTCCTTTCATGAAAAGAAAATTATTTATTCTAGCGGCTCCGGTAAAACAGATTCAAGCTAGCTTTCAAAGGGAATATCCAATTGCAGCCCAAAGATGGCAATAATTTATTGGATAAATCTTTGCAAACAGGCAGTGGAAGATTCTTTACAAGATGTTTGCTTTGCTGTTTGAGGTGTTAAGAGATGGATTTCTTTTACGCTGTTGGGTTTTAATCTGTTTTTAGATTTCACTGGGCAAGCACTGTCTGCCTTGCTTTTCCTAAAAGAACACATCTTGTGTAAGTATAAGCTCTTGAGATAGTATTAGTAATTTTTGGTTTTATGATAAATAGCCTTGTGAAACTGGAAGCGGATAAAAGCAAGTCTGGTTGAAACCTGCTAATTTTAAAGATCATGCTAACAGAAACTGGACATATCAAAATAGTATTGTTTAGCTTTAGTTCATCATGAAACCATGATGAAGAGATCATTTTAGTAAAAGATAAAACATACTCATTAAGAAAGAAAGGTATTTAAAAATGAGTGCATCATTTCCAGTATTTATTAGTTTAGCTCAGCTGTTACCGGGTTCTTACCTTTATGTAAATCCTAAATCCTTCTCCAACAGCAAGGCTATTACTTATTCATGCACCCCAACACTCCCCGTTTCTCACATATAAAGTAAGTAAAATCCACGAATCAACTGTTGCCAGTTGTTAGCTCTAAGTGAGTATAATGATGCAGATAAGAGGCTCATTAGGGGTTTTTCTAGCATGAGCTGGCTAAAGATACAGTCCTAGATAAAGACAATGAAGACAACTCACGTGAGTCAGGTCTTTTTTGGGTTTTCTAGAACTTCATAGTCTACTTCTATTGGACTCAGTGTACCACTGAAGTAAATGTAATACTATTAAAAAAGACTCATACTGCTAATTTGTTAGGATTTGTTATATCTGACACTGTATCATCAGCAAAAAGCCCGAAAATCTGTACCTTTTTCTTTGTTCATGTTTTTTTTTTTTTTATCAGTCATCTGTGATAGGGTTGGGTACAAAGGCACAACTAGAATGGAAAATGTTTTCCTTTTTCTGAGTCAAAAGGATCTAGTGTTACACTCTTGTTCGCTGTAGCTCATTATTAGGAAGCGTTAACAAGTCTGTGTTCAGGCAGCGGGGGGAGTAAGTACACAGTAATTGACTCCTGGCCTCTCTCGTCGCATTAGCGACCCAATAAAATGGCTCTGCTTTCACAGGCGTGCAAGATGACTGAGGGAACATGGTTGTCTCATTTGTCATCAGAACTGCCTCAAATAAGGCCTCAGCATATGAACCATTAACTTGATCTTCCATTTTATAATAGACTCATTGGGTGTGCATCTCTCTTTATCCGTATCTTTATTTTTTCTCTATCATCAGACTCTGTGAATGAAGCCTCATTTGCATGACAGTGTTTCACAGCATAAAACACCAGTTTAACATTCAATTGCACACATAGACTGTATTTATGCACACACAAACTGTGACTTGAATGTCAAAGGCATGTCACTGCAGAGCACAACCACAGTCTGGTAGCAGCTGAGGCTGCCGTGTGTCTGAGCAGACTCCTTAGAAGCAGGCAAGGGTGAGGGTGACAGCGTCAGCTTGGCTTTCCTAATGAATGTCTCACTTCCTGCGGCACACTTCCTTCACTCACCCCTTGCAGGCACCTAGCACCCCACCGCCTACGGGCCCAACATCTCACCGGTCGACAGCTAGTGCCATCGTTGGTATGACCTCATGGCCTCCCAACCTCGCCAGCGGAGCCAGTGTCACTTTGGTTTTGGAAAAGACTAGGGTTCTGGGGGTGGTGTCAGGCCATTGTGAAGGATAAATAAATTAATAGAAGTTAATGAGAGAAAGAGTAGCAGCACAATGAAAATTTGTGTTTTTACAGTGTCTTTAGAGTTTCAACACAGTAAGACATTAAAGAACACAGACTGGCATTATTAGTATACCATAATTATTCTAATATTTCTATGTGTAAAATCTATCATTAAAATTATACTGCCATAGTCAAAAGACATGGAGGGAGAGTGAACAATAACTTTAAATTGCCAATATGTTTGTCTGGGCCTTTCTATATACAGTAGAACATTTCATTATGGATTACTAACATGTCCAAGGTATTCCCCACTATGCACCCAGTACAGCCCTAAAAAGATGCAGAAAATAGATGGATGAAAGTATTTTATTTTTAATGTATATTATCTAAGTTTATTAAGGACATGTAACACATGTGCATATCAATAGCGCAGTATCAAACAGTGGACTAAAATCTGAGTATTGAGATAGATAACTATTTACTGAGGTATAATCATTAGCACATATATTTTTATCACACAAGACGAAACCAAACATCCTATTTGTTCTTCTTTTTTAAAGTTTCAAGACAATGTGGAGACGTCAGACTTTAATCTTTGCTACTTTGTATAATAATGTGAAAGGACACTACCCGGGTAGTTTAAAAGATCACACATACACACTCTCACACACAAACAGATATGAGACTTGGTTGAATGCACCCCACACAAATTGCATGTAGTGTTGCAAACATTGCAAAATCACAGCAGCACAGCATTTGTTTTATTTGGTCACTGACATGTCATGTAATTGATCAGACCTGCTCTTTTTTTGTCTGCGTGTTCTTCATTGTGTTATATACCTCTCTAACTTTCCCTTTTCTGATTGCTGGTTTTCAGTGTTGTTATTCAATGTGTATTTCTCCCATCTCCCCTACTTGAGCAAGGTGACAATTACAGGGTTTCCAAGCTGAGAGGAGACACTCATCAACAGCTATAATCTGTGGGGACCCCTGTCACACACTCGCTCTCACTCTCACACACACACACGCACGCATGACCAACCTGCTTGTATAGCATCCGCATTCAAAGCCTGATACAGCACACACACTTAAACACGCACACATACACACACACACATTTTACCACCCCCTCATGTCCCATGCTGTTCCTCACTCACAAGTGGAGCAAGCAAATCCAGAGGCATGACAGACAGACAGACAGACATATCATTATCCAAGCCTTTCCATCAGTTTGGGTGTCTGATGATAGCATGGATGAGGACCACAGTCCCATGATACTCTTAATGCAACTCTGTGCATACTAACAAATACCCAGATACTCACGCCGTCTGTAAAGCCCATACGGTATGTGCTTTTCACCTCAGCCAAAGTTAGGATGTTTTAATGGAAGAAACAGTGGAAAGAGTGGAAGCAGTAAGTTATTTAAGAAACATATAGTCATCTCAGCTTGTACAGCAACCTCGCTGAAGTACAAATCAGAGTGTGTCACCATGAGGAAAACTACTAGTGTTAGTTTGTTCCAGCCTCTCTGAACTAACTCTTCAAATCTTTAGAAATGCAAAACTCCTTCCCATTCCCTGTCTCCCCTTTCCTCTGTCCTCTCCTCTTTTCCTGGTGTGGACCCTGTCTGGACCTAAACAGGAAGGGTGTGGTGCTGAGGTGGCACACCAGGGTCGCGACCTGGCCTCCCTCCCATCATTAGAGCCTCCAGCTGGGCCAGGACTTCCGTTGATGTGGTCCACCGAGGAGGGGAGGCAGGGGAGGGACATCCCTTTAATTGTACCCTAGGTCATAGCAAAAGGAATGTCTGAGGTCTGAGGCCTTGTTACACACTCACACAGACACACACATCTACAGACACTCAAATACACTCTCTCTCTCTTGCTCTTTCTCCTCTGTCTCTCGTTGTTCTGTTCTATGTTCTCCACCTCCCATACACCCCTGCGGAGAAGGCCACTAATTGGCACATTGGCTGCCAGTGTGGGTGTGGAGGGAATGTCAGCACGCCACGCCATAGCATGGAACCCACAGATATCTCAAAAGCAATATAGGAACCCTGGGGAGAAACAGAGAAGATAAAAAGCACCTTACATCACAGCTTCCTTTGACCACTACATAATAAAAAGCAGGTAAGAAATGATGATGCATTAATTCAGCGTACTTGATACTCAAGTTGCAGCCACGTCTGTAGGAATAGGAACAATACATTATGACAATAATTACAATTGCTTCACATATTATTACTAATATTTAAAATGAAATAAACGACACATCCACAGCTAAGTTCTCATTCTGTGGTAACATTAGAATAAGTAAATATGACCCAGATCATTAAAAAAAGACTTTGCTTTTATTGCCAGGTAGATATGAAAATCTGCAGAATTTATCTGTTAGTCTTACCGTTCCACAGCCTATATACCTAAAGTGAAATATAAAATAATGAAGAATAATGAAGAGTATAACATTGGCAGGTGTTAAGGTGTTTTCCACTGCAGATAGCCTTTTTTTCATCCTCTATATCATACATGATTATGTATTTTTGTATGACTAACTCAGATTTTGAGTTGTGAACAAACAAAAAACGCCAGCTGAAGATCAGCTGAAGATGTAAAACAATGACAGTTCTTTAATTTGAGACCAATAGAAGGAGACTAGGTAGCAGAGCCAGCAAAAAGACAAAAATAGAGTGGTGTTGAGGGCTGGTTAGAGTGGGTGGGAGGATAGGAGTGGGTCACTATTGGTGCATTTGAACTTGTGGCAAGCCGAGGTGCAGGGGGCCCAAAAGGAGGGAGGGCAGGTCAAGGACTGATAGCCCACAGGGTTGGTGGAGCCTCAGCCCGTGGAGCATGCAGCCAACTTTCCAGTCAACAGATGAGTCAGTCAGCAAAGATGCGCTTAAAATAAATGGCTTCCCTGTTCCAGGCGGAACCACACCCTCTCGTGGTTTCTTGGAGGGCAGCGTGGGCAGGCTGCGCGACCGCCCCTCTGGGGTTTCTGGGGCTTCTGGGGCTGTGGATGAATCTGAACGGGGGAGGTAACAGAGGTAGAAAAGGGGATCGAGGGAGTGGGTGGTGAGTAGGGCCTGTGAGGACCATGGGGGCGTGTTTGAGGTCCCAACTTGGCAACATTAGGGTGAGGAGCTGGCAACCCCTCAGTCTTTTCATTGTTTATTGTTTACCCACACCGCGGACAGTAAACAATGGCACACCCACTCCTTGGGCAATCTGCGGTGGATGCTGGAGGTGAAGCTCCCAACCTTTCCTATTCCAACACACCACTGGGCCTTTATGGACAGACATAAAATCTCATTTGCTGTCTTTTCCTCTGTCATATTTTGCATAAAATTCTCCATTATGTGTATATATATATATTATTTTTTATTTTTTTTAACACATATAATGTAAAAAAAAATTCTTCTATTTCTCTCAGTCTCTTTCTTTCTGTGTGCTGTGTGTGTGCCTCTCTCCCTACTCCTCTCTGTTTTGTGCAGGTCCCTGAGTGATGGTCAGATGCCGACTCTCTAAAACAGTTCAAAGAAAAGGCTAAACCTTAAGTTGGTCCCTGACAGTACACCAAGGTGTTTTGGCCAGTTCAAGGTTAGATGCCCTCTCGACTCTTGCCGTCCATTTGTTTTCTTACGGTTTCTTTTAGAGTCTCACTCTCTGTCTTTCTATGTGTATGTGGGCATGTCCTCACCGTGATGGGTCTCGTTAGCTGTCAAGTGTCATCTTTATTAGCGCTCTCGGTGAGTCAGAGGAATGACAAGAGAGAGCTAGGAGTCGGTCTTTCATTACCCCTGGCGACGGAAGTGTCATTCTCTCCATCTATTATTCATATTCTCTTTAATTTAACCAGGTAGAAGTAGCCTCACAGCCCAGAATTCACAGATATAGTGAGTCACACTAGCAGGACAAACACGGACATGGACATCTTTTTTTTAAAGCCATTCCCACTGAGACAATCTGCTTACTGACTGCCAGAACACATAGCAATTTTATGTTAGACTCGAGGCTTAAAAAACTGTAAAGATATGAGTCCCATCTGTTACAAAAATGTTGAATATAGTCAGTCAAAAAGTAATCAAAATACTTCTGTATGACAGTACACTCAGTGAAAACTTTGAAATCATGAAAGGCTAGGTGTGATTGTTTATATTATTACAAAGGGCTAAGGTTTTTCTATGTTTCATGCTTGAAAGGAGAAAATGCTAATCATTGCACAATTAATTATGAATATGATAACATATAATAACATTGTTATTTTTTTCTTTTGTTTGTTTGTTTGTTTTTTTCCAGACATTTTTTAAATTTGCTTTGGGAAAAAAAAATCTTTAGGGAGTACCTACCTTGCCTACATTAGATAAAAAAGATCAAACTGCAAGCATACACTCTTTAATGCAAACACACACACACACACACACACACACACACACACACACACACACACACAAGCAATCATAAACAGACGCTCAAAATCCACTCAAAACCACACAGAACACACACTGACTAAAGCCTTTAGGAGCTCCAACTTCTCAAAGTTGGAATGATAAGAAGAACAAGGAGAGCAGAAAAGAGTGAGACAAAGAAAAAAAAGAAAAGGAGATAGCGGGAGAGAGGGCGAGATAGAGAAAAACATTACATTTGCTAGCCTAGAATTAGAGCGTGAATGTATTGTCACTCAACTGAATGTTGCAAACTCCAGGTTCCCTCAAAAACAGGGACGTTTCCCTCACTGCCTTTTCCCCCTGAGGACTGGGTGCGTTTGGGGAGATAATTGACGAGTCCCTTGGCATGCAGTCAGTGAACGAGCGCCACACTCAGCGACTCACAGCCACACAAAGCTCCCTCAGTGCGCGTATGTCAGTGTGTATGGCGAAACAACAAACTGGAAGGGGAGTGTGCGTATGTTTGTGAGTGCATGTATGGAAGTGTGGAAGTGTCCGCGTGTGCCCGTGTGTGGTGTGTGTTTATCAGAGAAGGAGGAGGAGAATGGGATGATTATTCCTTTCTTTGTGTCGCGTAATCCATTTCTGCTAAGCTTGAGAGAGCACCCAGGAGTAATGAGAGATGAACCTGAAACAGCCTGACTCTATGAATACCCTTCCGAGGGAAGGCCTGTGCGTTTTCTTTTTCTTTTCATCCCTCTCTTTCTCCGTGCCTCTGTCTTTCCTTTCCTCCGCCTGTGGAATACTTCTGTTTGACTAGCAACTGTTGTGTCTGAGCTGCTTTCTCAAACTATAAGACAGCTATGTCAGATCCGGTGTGATAGATTGAATGCCAGCTTTTTTTCCCCCCTCCTTCCTTTCCATCTTTTTGTCACCAAAAAGCTAAATGCTTGCCAGACTAGATAAATTGTAGGTATCAGAGTCATGTTCAAGAGGAAAGTTTTAATTGTTTACAGGGAAAGTTCTGTTGAGGTGCCAAAGCAAAGTTGGAATAAGAAGTCTTCTATTTAAAAAGCTTGGCTGAAGTTTCGTATGACAGACCACAACATGTGATACTGACTGAGTATATGCAACATTTCCTATGTTCTCTTGTTTTAAATTTTGGTCACTGATTAGTCATTAGCATTGCAGCGGATGTTTTAAGATACACTGACAATTAGTCAAGAACAAAATGCAAAATATACATAAATACAAAAAGTGAAATTTACATCTTAATAATTGATTTACTGTTTCATCTCTGTCAACTATGAGAAGGGAAGAGTTGCATTTTCATTCAAACCTTCTGCATTATCAATAAATGTAAAAAAGGGAAAAAATGCTAATTTATCCTTAATTGCCCTTTCATTTCAACAAAACACTGTATGTTTACTTTAGTCTACATGAATAAATCCAGCTGATGAATTATGTTGAAACAATAAACATAAACTTAAAAAAAGATCCAAAATTTCAGCTTCAGTTTTCACGTAACACTAAATAGAAAAATGCATAAACACGTATCCGTGTTGTTTCAAACTACAGAACACTTTGAAAAGCTGAGCTTCCTCTAACAGCTGCCAAACTGACGCTATAAATACTCACAACTGGCCAGCCTGCTTGTATGTCTGTTTACATGGTCAACATTTCAGCACAGCTTCTATTTATTCAGTTAGTTTGTTTATTAATTTTGAAGTCGTTGTGCAAAATGAAACTGTCTGATGTCGCTTAGCACTTATTTCAATATATGGACATTTAAAGGTGTTTTTTTTCCCCTCTCAATTACAGCTCCAGTCTTCTGTCGTCTCAGGCGAAGCGGATTTTCTCCAGAAATGTGATACATTGAAAAACAAAGAGCAACTTATTTTCATGTGCGGTTAAATAAAATGTGTCTGTTTAAAAATCACAGTTCGTACTCGTAAGAGCAAAAGAGAGAATCCAGCCAGACGTGACAAGAAACAATGACACAGGGCCAAGTTTCCTAATATTCTGACTGGAACCGTAAACACTTCTGCTAACAGATTGAGGAAGCTGTCATATCCACATTTGCCCGGGGACAAATTAATTCATAGGAAAATAAGAAGAACAGGCCGACACATAAGAGGATGTCTCAGCGTCAGACATACATATTAGAAAGACTATGAGAATCACTGTGTGAATCACTCAACCATCATCTTTTTAAGTGACAACAATAAGATAAATACGAGCACTTTTATAACCTTCAGTTTCACATAAAGCCTGTAGATAAGGCTGAATAAACAGAGAGAATATGTGCAAGTGTTTGTGTGATGTTGACTGCTTCGGAGTTTCTGAGTGTGCATGTGTGTGCGCACCGACATATGCGTGTGTATGTGGAAGAGAAAGTGCATGCCAGCAGAAGATTCAGCTGCGAGTGCAGTAGGCTCTTGCACTCAGTCAGTTTGTCCCTGCTGTGCACGCTCCCACCCAACGCCTCCATTCCCGACCCCCTGCAGAGGCCTCTGATTGCCGTGGAAACCGCACTTAAGGAGAAAATTAGGATTGCCTCCTCCCTAATTTAAAAGTACGGCTTAATTGGTTTCATTTATTACAGATGGAAATGCAAAATAAATGTTGTGGTATCTGATTTCATAGGTGTTCTTTTTTTATTTGCTTAGAGAGATGAGATGAAAATAAACAAATCAAACGACAGCTTAAATGAAGGAGCGCAGCGACTGCCGAACAAGCACAGCAGAAGACAAAAAGAAACAGCAATCCAAATGTAGACAAAATACATGCGCAAGCATAGAAAACATACGGTGGACACACACAAACATATAAAACCATGCAGCGCTTCATAGAAACACCCTTTAAGGTACACTCAAGCAGGCTGAGTGTAGAGGTGGAAAATTACTGCTCTGATCCGACCTCCTCATGCACAATCAAGACTGGATTTGGTGCAGGTATATTTATCTCTTGTGGCATTTAAACAGACATGCAGCCAGAATTGAATAACACAAAAATCATTTTCTTACACTCTGCTGCTTGAACAGCAAAATGTTCAACATGTCTTCACGTACATATCTTTTGCATGAACGTGCTGTTTAAAATGAGTACAATTCGACATCAACATCTCTGAGGGGGTCATAAACACCGCTCTTCCTCTCTGGTCCTCTTCATTCCTCTCAAACATTTCCTCGACCAGGGATCTGCACGATCACACCAGAAGGTGACACCAGCCGGTGGTCATTTCTCTCTCACTGACCGGTTCTGTGTTGGAACCACAACCACGCCATCGCCACGCGACGTCCCGGGCCCAGGTGAGCTTACCACTATCCACGGCACAACGCAAATATTACTCCAGTCTTTCTTCTGTACATATGCGCACAGGGGGCAAGCAGCGGGGCACGAGTGGTTAGTTTATTTCTGGATGTATTCATTACACAGTGAAAGGGTTGCAGTTGGGGCTAGGCAATTGTGGCGCCAGCGTGTGATTGTGGCAAGACAGCCTGACCGCTCAAAAATGGCTGAGCTAACAGGGACGGGAGTGGAGACGAGCCGTACACTTGCAGTCTTTGGCAAGTTTAGTCTCCTCGCTACACCCCTCACTCCCCACCAAACACACCTTATGATGATTATTTACCCCACTGAAACCACTATACGCCGAGACGGTTGACAAAAAAGCGCCAGAGAGAGAGAGAGAGAGCACAAAAGGGCAAGGAGAAGAAAGAGGCTGCGAGATCTAAAGTGGAGAATCTGAGTCTTTTCTGCCTTCGCGTTGAAACAGGCAACTTCAGACGAGACAGCCACCAAGCAATCTTGGCAATCACATACTCTTCCACAAAGAAATAATAAGCAGCAACTGGAGAGCGCGAGAGAGAAATTGTGAGAGAAAGAGAAATGGGAGGGTAAAAAGTGAGAAATGGATAGAGTTAAGAGAAACTACTTCTTTGGAGAAGTAACTATGCTCAACCTCCCAATGTTGAGAGAGCAAGAAGTTTATTTGATGGCTCTGTACGTTTGAAATGGTGAAAAAACCTGCTCCTGTCACCTTTGCCTTTCTGTGGCCTGTGTTGCTGAGGGTGTTTCACTCTGGAGTTGTTGTGGAGCTGTTTTGTGATGAGAACACCCTGAGGGAGACACAGTGGGACACAGGGTGTTAGGGTTCAGCTGTGTTTGCTTGCTTACAACCTGAGGAAGAAGAAGGAAAAAAAACACAGACATAAAATCAATGATGAGACTGTTAGTGGAGGTTTAAAAGAGAACGTTTAGACAGGATCCCTGGGTGGAAGGTGATGTAGTTGCAGTTTGTAAAAAGCATGTGATCCAACTCTTCGCTGCAAAAGAGTGTGGGGCAAAAAAGCCTCTGTGTGAAATTGTGGTTTTGTGCGAAAACATATAGGAGTGATTGAGCCAGGGGATGAGTGAGCTTGAGATGATGTGTTGATCTGTTTTTTTAGGTATTTATGTGAGGTGTAAGGGTGAAGGGGTGGGGAGTCGGTGCGCGGATGCGTGTGTGTGCTTGCGTGCGCATATGCGTACAAATGCTAGCGCTCTGGTTATCTTTTCTGTGTGTGGTTTAGAATGATAAATCACATCCCATTCTTTAACAGTGACAGCTCTTCGTGGCAGCAAATCTGATTCTGGCCTCTTAAATGAAGACATGTGGTTGAACGGAGGCTGTGAGATCTGAGGTTTGCGATGCCTCTCAAAGAGAATGTCTGAATGGGCCTTTTGATAAGAAAACAGCTTGAAGCCATCCCACACAGGCATGAAAACAGCATGCACCTCCCGTGCGAGAGCCAAACAGATTGGAGGGGATGTGATGTTGGATCTGTTCCTATTACCCAATGAGCCAAGTGCGCCGAGTGATTGACAATGATTAAGTGTAAGAGGGTATGCTAGTGTCATTCCCTGAAACATATTTCCTATGTGTCAGTGTGTAGGAGGGTTGGGCAGAGCTTGTCCATCAAAAAAGACAGGATGAATACGGCGTCCCTGTCATTTGCAGATCTTATCACTCTGGATCAAATTACTCTCTGTCGGGATACCTGAAGTATTATCTGATGTTTTCCCCCGTGCGATGGTAAAGTGTGCTTTTTTTTCTTAAGTGCAGTTCAAGCACAACAACAAAGAGGTGTATATCACAGACAAATAAAACTCCTCCAGCTTCGGAATGTGATCGTCCAAGTTTCAACTTGGAATCTGAGATGCAGTCTCTGCCAAGTTTCAGGAAAGCAGCGCTTGTTGACAAATTGGTTGAATCGTGATCAAGGCACCTGCCACATTAAGAACCTGAAACAGGCACCATTTGGCGGTTCACAAGGTCACTCGTTCCGTGTTGAGGAGAGGATGCGCGTGCCAATTTTTTCCTTTCAATCATATCGTGCATGCAGAGATTAACACCTACTTTTGCAGGGTTGGTTTTGGATCAGATGTAACAAAAAACGTATTTATAGGTGGCCCCCTTTCACGGCTGTTCTTTAATTCACTTTCTTTATACGCCACGCAGTTTTTATTACAGCTACATCACCTTGTAGTCTGTGTTTCAGCGCAGACTATAAGGCTAGGACTACAGGAGTACCCACTCTGAGTTACCTGCTTGTCAGTATTAGTGCCCTTCTGAGCTCAGTGTATGCTATATGTTTTTCCTAATTGCAACCACATAGCAAAATATAAACACAAAATAGAAGTGGTTATGGCAATTTCACAGCATAACAATAGTGCTGGCGGTGTAATGCTTTTATTTATTCTTAACGAGCTTCTAAGTGAATCTCGAGATATCATACAGTGGAGTGGCGTCCGAGAAAATACAGGGGTTAATATTCTACTCCTTCCCATAAGTATTATTTGTCTTTTGTAATTTTCAAACTTCAGTGGAAAAATGTATATTGTATACAAAAATAAACTCTATCCATTGCACTCATTAAAAAAAAAAATCAAGTATTACTGGTGTGTGGTTGCAGAACTGCAACAAAAATCAAATACATAGATGATGACAATATCAACAACATAATGTATTACAGTGGATGGCGGGACAGCACAAAGACGTGTTGAAAAAAGATCCCTGTCTTGCTGATTTCGTGTAGACGGCACTTTTTTTGGCTTACCGCACATGTCGTTTTCATGACAAATCACCGAATTGATTTGGAAAAAAACATTTGGAGGAAAGTTTAATTTTCTGCTTAGCAAAGATTTAAATGTATGCAATTATGGGAAACCAGAAAATCATACAGGGAGCTTCAGTAGGAGAGTGAGAAACAATAAAAAAGAAGAGGACGATAGTGAAGGAAACAGCAACAGTTGCAGACAGTGCTCTCTCTCTCTCTCTCTCTCTCTCTCTCTCTCTCTTTTCTCCATGAGCTTTCTCTCAGGTATGTTAAGAGGCAGCATGCTGCTGCTATTGCAGCAGCAGCAACAGCAGCAGTGTGTCTTTGGCTGACCTATTTAGGTAATTGCACTCTTCATTAAAAAAAAAAAAAAAAAAAAAAAAACTCCATCTGTAAGAGAAATTATACTTCCCCAATGGTATCTAGGTAACATAATCTCCCTACGGCGGACTAATTGCATGGCATGATAACCTCATAGGCTCGGCCTGTTTAATTTTTCATCTCTTTTCAAATAATTATGGATCAGTAGAGAGAGGTATTGATTTGATTCATTAACTTCCCACACTGAGCCAAGGTTAACGATTACACAGATCCCCAATTACTCGGTAAAGATCCACTGGTCTATTTGATTTGATTGGGTTCCACTTTATTATTGGCAAAGGTTGTCCTGAACCAGGAGCAGGGACTAAGGAGCAGACCTACTGTAAATGCACAATCCCTCCCAATTATGAGCACATTATTGACAGGTAAAATGAAGGTCTGCAGCTGAATAATTTGCTTTAGAACAGACTATAGTAGTGTTTTCTATGGGGAATTGCATTCCCCTTAAGATGTGCCTTTCCACCACTGGCAACTTTTACAGATTCGTGATGAGGAAGTAGTACACACTAGCCTGAAAGCGTAGTGTATTTTGTTGAGAAATGGAGAACATTTCAATAAATGAGTCTTGCAGCAGCAGTGGGATGCACAATTCCACATTGCACTTTCCTCAAACACCTGCTGTGCTCCACTTGTGAACAAACAGGTCTTTAGAAGACAAAGGGCCTCAGGCAGGGTGAACAAGCAGAGGCAGCAGCTGAAGTTTTGACTCCAGGGTGTCTTAATGTGCAAAAGAAAGGTTGGAGGGCTTTTTCTGGAGACAATTGTAAGGATTCCACATTATATGCATTTACAGTACATTGTTTAGTAAGCCAGAATTTATGCATTTATTTATTTATTTTTAACATGAGGACAGTATAACACCAGTTTCTTTTCAGGTGGCTTGGAGGACATCAAACCATAACTCCACATTCCAAACTGCACTCAGTGAATCTGCAATTTCTAAGAATATATTTTGTTATGCACAACAACAAAACTTGTGCGTTGAACAGGTTTGCAATAAAGCCCTGTCTATGATAGACTAGTGTGTCCGTACCTTCAAGGATGATTTGAAACAGACATGAGGACATTAAAATGACTGAAAAGTCTAAACGATTTCCTCCCATTAAGTTTCCTTTCCCTTCTCCTTCCATAATCATTTCTCTTATTTCCGACACCTTACGTTAGGGAAGGGGAGGAAGCTTGTCTTCACACATTCACAGATGAATTACATTTCTCCTTCATCACATCCAGAATGAAGGGGGGAAAAAACATTAATAAGAACGAAAAGAGTTGCATAAAGTCTGGGGTTTCATGCATCTAAGTGGTGGCCATTTCTTGTTGCCCAGTGGGGCCAATTTTGATTCTGCTCTATTACGTCCACAATACATTTTTATTTTCCTTTTTGATCACACTGTGGGGCATGTGCTAATCTACCCCCTGCCATCACCCTTTGCCTCAGTTTCCATATACATGGCCAGTGCCTAAAAACATTCACAGGCACATAGGCTGTCTAGTGAGCTCACCTGCTCTGTATGTCTGTTTGTCTGCAGGCTCTTCTAACCTTGTTATGTATGACAGACAATAGCCAGCTGAGCATGTGTAGAGGTGTGGAGAAATGCTTGTGTGTCTCTGGAAGTCTGCATTTATGTGTTTTTAGCTTCCATGATGCATGAATAACATCACAGGGTAAGTGTAAAATGATTTGGTTGGGTGGCCTACCACATTCTCTTAAAAAGGGGAAATCCTCTCTGCTATCCCTTTCCTCTGGATGACATGAGAGTAGGATATCAGCGGGGTGGTGGGGCTTACCCAGAGCAGCCTTTAAAATGTCCCTTAAATTGTCATCAAAATGCATCCCTTACCTGGTAGGTTGACAAATTTTCACCTTGGTTCAACGTATATCATCATTCACACTGTTTTGTCACCTCGTGAGTCTTTTGGTTCCTTTTGTTCTTTCAGAATGAGCTTGCATTGGCAAACAACAGACACTCCTTAGACAGGTTAGACTTTCCATGGGGTATACTAACGTAGACTCTGGGATCTATAGGGTCCAGAAGGGAAACCCGCTAACTATTCCTCCAGTCTCTGCCATGGAGGCTCATGTTGCCTTTCACCATCCATCTGTGGGCAGAGAGAGAGCGAAGACAGGCCAGTCTGCTTTTATTTGCACAGCATTTCCATTCAGGGTGATGAGGCTTGCCAAGGTTTCACAGGTTCTGGTAATTTAAGCCTTGCTCCTAGGGTCTCAGTAGTCTAATTTAGGGGGTTTAGACAGCAGGTCAGGGGCGTAGGAGCATTTTGGTTGAATGGGTCTGAGTTGGGTTGGTCTGTCTCTCAATCAGATCCTTCATGAAGTAGACAGGAGGAGGAGAGCAGGGGCCACCACAGCCACTGCATGAAGTTTTTCATCCATCCATTGCTTTCCTCTCACACACCCTGTCCTTCACCCTTGCCCTCTCTTTTTCCCCTTTTCCCTTTCTGCATTGGGGTTCCACTGTGCATATAGTGCAGTAGCAGCCCCAGAAGGGTCGTTCTCAGGCTGTTGACATTGCAAAACTGTAAGTTTTAACAACTGTTTAAAGAGCACGGCTGGGGACACGGGTCTGTGACTCTGAATGTTTGGAGTGTTAACAGGGCCCTGGGTAGCACGGCCCAGCACAGCTCTTGAAGGGGATTCAGAATGACATGTTTGGAGGACATGTTTGACAAGCCTGGTCATTGTGGCTTAGTGTTTTTCCCACCCATGCCAACAAAGCTGGGACAGTGTTGGGTTCACTACCAGATCCAGGACACTACTCTAATCCCATGACACAAAAGTTAAAAGTGAACTGTGTGTATGTGTCTGTTCATTCGATGATCTACACACTTGACTAGTGCATTGCTGGACATCTAAGGAAGTGAAATGTTGATTTGTGTTATTTTGGTCACACAAAACAAACAAACAAATGTAACAACTATAAACAAGAAATATAGATTTCAGGCATGTCCCCAAAGTAATGACATCACTAAATATGCTAATAGGATGTCACAAAAATGGTTGCTACTGGTCAAAGCATGGAATTCCTCAGAATCTCCCCCATATTCCCAATGGCTAAAAAAAAAAAAACCCTCACCCATGAACATCTGAAGTTTGAACCTTTGGACAATATTCTCAGTATTCCCCCTCCCCATTTGCATTTTGTTCCCACCAAAGTAAGTGTATGAATATCAACACATAGGAGATATTCTCTTAGTAATGCTTACTTAAAATGGATTTGCCAAATGTTGCTGCATCGCCCACATGTAACCAGTGACTTCTGCTCTCATGCTGTCATGATATCATAATGTTATAAGCATACATTAGCTAATTCTGTTATTCAGCTCCTTTAAATGTTCCATTTACTTTGACATCTATGTGTGAGTGAGAAAGATGGCTTAAACAAATGTTACAGATTGTTTCTACAGCCTGTAAGGTGTTTCAGTTATTCTTTTTGCCCCACGCAAACACAAAAACTGCACGCACACCAGCACTGAAACGAATCCACGTAATAGCAATTTTGCATGTTTTGTCAGTCAGTTTGGACCATTTTCTTTTTTGGAGGACAAGCCATGTGTTGAGGGAATAAAGGTTAACCATCAGCTAATTTAAGTTTTAATTTATTTATTTTTTCGATAAATCCAAATTATCTACACAGTAAGTGTATGTAGTTGAGAAATAAGGGGGGGGGAAACAACCAACTGCTCCCTGGAACAGGAATACAATACTGTGCAAAAGTCTTGAGTCAACACAAATTTCTTTTCATTTTGCCAGGGAAATTGGTATTTTGAAACATACATGGAAATACAGTATATAAGCCAATAAAACTGTGCTATTCCAGTGAGCCTGAAAGTCAATATTTCATATCTCCACCTTTAGTCTTCAACATACCCTTGAAGCTCTTAGGCAAAATTTTTAAGTATTAAGTATTTAAGTATTAAAGTCTTCAGGTATAGTTCCCCAGGCTTCTTGAAAGACAATCAAAGCTCTAATTTGGATGTTAGCTGCCTGTTGTTCTCTGTCAAGATGATTTCACACTGGGTCAATAATGTTAAGGTCCAAGCTATGGGAACGTCCGTGAATAGCTTATTGATTTTATTGTGTTTCTACCCAGCTATTTGCTTTTACTGCATTGGTGTTTGGGATCATCGTCATGTTGAAGAAGAAAGCTGATGCCAATCAGAAGCTTTCCAGATGGTATTGCATGGTGGTTTGAAATCTGATGGCACTTTCCTATGTGCATAATTGCATCAATTTTGACAGGATCCCCAGCACCAGTGACTGAAATTCAGCCACAAACTACAAGAGAACCATTGTAGTCGTCTGTCCTGACCTCTAACAAGGGATGGAAATTGAGAAGAATTGTTTTCCAGAAGTTAAATTCCTTGAACTTGTTAGCCTACCTGACTATCGATTCCGCTTATCAGTTCCACTTGCACTTGCACTACAATTATGAGTTCATGTGTGGTTCACGTGTGCTTGCTAACGCAAAGCTAGCCAAAATTCCAGAATGATGATGAAGCATCATCTCAGATTTTGTAAGGACCAAGATATGTCTAGTTTTCAGCTAATAACTTTTTTAGAATCATATTGTAATGCAAAAATACTATTTCATGCTTGTCAAATGTTATTGTTGGCATTTTTTGTACATTCAACTAAATATATTAGCACAAATGAGGTATTTCTGTAATATGCTGCTAGTAACAAAGTTCATAAAGATACACTTTAGAGTTGTATAGACTAGTACAGTAGTGTCTTTACCTTACATTATAAAGCACCTTGAGGCAATCTGTTGTTGTGATTTGGCACTATATAAATAAAATCCAGATGAATTTAGCAGAACTTGTATTTGTGCTAAGCTGTTCGTTATCTGCAGACAAAACACTGATTCTTCCCTAGGTGTTGTATGGTTGAATTACTCAAAATGTGTCAGTATGTAGTGGTTTAACAAATTAAAAAAAAAACCCACTAAACTATTGCTAAACTAATAAAAGAACGTCTGGCTCTTTGGAAGCAAGATAGAAAGAAATTATGGATGACTCAAGACTTTTGTGCAGTAGTGTACATTTTTACTTATGACTCAAAGATGTAAGTGAGACGTCTACTCTACTAGAGTCAATGGCTGGGAAAATCTGGTAAGTTTGCAAACCCTGCGACACCTTTGCCAGTTTCACTGATATGAGTATTAATAATAACAACTGAAGGAAAGCTAAGGAAATAACTCCCTTTTAAAGCAACAATCTAACTGCACCACAGCCATGGAGCAGACCCAGAGAGATATTTGGATGAGGTTAATTTCAATAATGAGTGTAAATACCCTCCATGGCCTACTCACTAACAATCCTCTTTACTGCCCGCTTCACATTTTATTTAATTACTTAAGATTCTCAGTTGCATAAGTGTACGTTTATGGCCTCATTGTTAAACTTTTTTCATTGCCCTTAGAATTTATGCTTTCATTGTGAGTTCAGTGCTTTATTAATTTTTTTATATTTTAGATTACATAAGTTGATCGTCAGTTAATTAAGTACTTTTAATTTACAGATAAGCTAACTTTATATAAAAATGATCTGTCTAGTACAACCACCACCAAAGCTAGTAGCAGTTTTCACAACAGAGGCTATTTTTGTCCATCCTATAGGCCTCAAGTTACTCATTGATCTGATTTTGAGTTCTCTCGTTCAGAATCACCGCAGTTATGTCCCTCTCAAGATCTGTACGAATTTGTCTAGGTTACTCACTGCACCCCTAAAACCAACCTCTAAATCATATCTATGACATCTCCCCATCATTGGTTTGTTGCCAGTTTACCTCATGGCAAAATCCCATCTGAGTTATACCCCAACCAACCCCTCTTTATAGTTCCCAACTCAAACATGGACAGCCTCTGGAAAGGTGCAGTTCAAGTTGTTTTCACTCGGATGTCTCTCAAATGAAGTATTAACAGACTAAAAAATACCTCAAAGACATATCAGGTTTTAGTTTGGGCTAAAAACAGGGTGTAAGGGAGTAAAACATTAAGAACCCTTTGTGAACTAATATCTTTGAAATTCTCCAGAGATGTGACAGAAATGCTTTTTATTCTTTTCATTAGCATATTCTGAACTTTATTACAGGATAAAGTTTGTTGTCAGCATTTTTTTATTGTCAGAATAATGTTTAGGATTTTTTTTTTTTTTTTTTTTTTTACAAATACAGAAAGGCTGAGAGGGCCTGGCTGAAAGTTTAACTTAAAGTTTTCTTTAGCTTACTTCTGGATCCACTGAACTGCCTTTTTCCAACACAAACATGCAGTAGCAGGATACGGTACATACCTATTTCACAAAAGAACTTTAACTCCAACCCAGAACACTGTGGTGAACATTTATCAAGTTTCATTTTACATACAGAGGCACAAAGAGCTGAGTGTTATGGGCGCTTACAGTAGGAGACAAACCTCAGACCCCACATGATCTGCATATATGTGCCTAAAACCCCAACATACTTATGTCAGGATATTCCTTCTTTACATCTGAGGTACATTGTGGTCAGAGTGATATATTTTGTACTGAGTTGAGGTGAGGTGATGTTAAGTGTAAATAGTGACAAGTAGGGTGAAAGAAAATGAAATCCTAAAGTCTGTATCCTGTTTTCAGATTTGATTGTGGGGAAAAACCACCATGATTACAAACAAAACTTTTATACTTCCTCATCTGACACCCTTTATGGCACCTCACTCCAGTCCCACACATACACACAGCTCGAAATATACATATTCGACCAACCCATGTACACACAATCTCATGCACAAGAAGTGGGAGACCATTTTCCTCAAATGGGATACGACAATCCAATCAAGCATGAAATCATGCTAAAACAGAGTAAACACAGCCAATTACAGAGCATTTTGCTGGATGCTGATTAGCGCGTGTCCCCCGCAGGCTATAGTGAGGTAAACAGAAGCAGTGACCAACGGCGTGTTGACGTTCTCCCTTCACTTCACTTGCCCAACTGGATGAAGGATGACAAGTCAGCGTGCGTAATCTGTTGAAGGTAGAATAACAAATACCAAAGTGCCACTTCGGTTCCTCCATCCCCCGGCAGCCGTTTCCACCCCTGGAGGGCAATTTGGACCAAGATTTATTAGACATAATTAACTGACTGTGCTGCTCCTGTCTTAGCCCTGATATTTAATTTGCTCACTTAAACAAAAGACAGTCAAATGGGATGCATGCATTCTCGACAAATGCCTTTTGTTAGACTTACTACGCTGCTATCCTGAAACTTAATGAAGTTTACATTGCTAACAAAAGACACATGTGGCAATACACACAAATGCACACATGCCAGAGATTGACTGCCTGAGAATAACTCTGATTGTTTTAGCAACACAATAATACAAAGATTAGATTAGAATAAAAGTAATTTTAACAACAACAAAATGCTTCTTTCTTTTTTTTTTGAGTTCCAGATGATGATGCCATATTACTGCAGGTAGGTTCGTGACTTACACTGTGAACCAGATGTTTATAATGCATTTTGTACATGCATAACGTAGGATCAAAGCATAGATATATTCTTCATAGCATCCATACATGTATAGGTAGATTACACCAGGTTAGGTTTTTCTGATGGAGCTATGTGGAGAATGTCTGAATGTGTGTTTAAAGAAAATATTAAAAAACAAAAACCTAGACAGCAGTATACTTAATCCTTTTCCTTGAAATAGACTTTAACATATTTAACAATGTTTATTTAAGGATTAGTTTTGTTTGTGCCAAAGTCTGACAGACTAAGGTTTATTAGAACACAGATGATAAGCCGATTGAATAATTTATGAAATTTCAATTTATGAAATTTATATGTTTTGCATTTACAAACAGTACAATCTTTTTTTTAACAACACTTGTACAGTTTCTCTCTCGGTAGAACTGTTACACCTCCTACAAATGTTTGTTTACCCAAACACCAACAGATTTCAGCTTTTATCAGTCTACACTCACAATGTTTAAACGGGCAGATCCTCATTCACAAACAAAATTATGTAATTGCAGCAGTGTAAACCTTTATTCCACTCCCGTCCTCATTCTGTCATCATGCACAGTTGTAGGAGTGGTCTGCACACTGTACCTAACCAGTCAAGATAAAAGGCCCCTGAGCTAAGCTTAAACAAATAGTTTGCATCAGACTAGTATGCAATTTTCCACTGTGCACCAAAAATAGTCAGTTTTTGATAATGTACAGTGTATTAGTAGACAATGCAATGTAAAATAAATTTGTATTTGTGGCTTATGTGTGTATATGGTGTCGCACCAGATATTACTGGTAGATTTGTATTATTTGTATTTAAAAAAAAAAAAAAAAAAGGTTGAACAGAGTTCCACGACAGTGTGTAAATGTTTTTATATCATGTTTGAACGGTTGGACGCCACCTCTCAGGCTCGTCCAGCTGCTCTGCATTAAGGCAGAAGTGTGTTTACACTGCATTATCGCACGTTCCCTTCTGAATTAAGGAAGGTGAAATAACAAGTCACTGTCAATACATGTATTTTTTTTTTTTTTGCATTTTTTTCTTCATATTTTCCATATTATTTCTATCAGTTGTGCAGCATTTTGTCATGCATACTTACTAAACAGGAAAGAAAAGCACGAAGAGCACATCACTTGCGGTATTGCTTTCCTCTGCACTTCCTGATTCACTTTTTAATGGAGACAGGGTCTTGGGGTCTTTTAGCATTAAATTTCCACTGTTTGCACTACTGCAGCATGTGCAGCAGTAACAAATGGTGATATAGTAAACCCTGGAGATGAAGCACGTCTATAAATGCCCTTTCCCTGGAATAGTGATCTGTAAATATGTTTGTCTGGTTGCTTTTTTGTGGTGGACTTTGATTAATATTGTGTCTTTTGCAAACAGCATTGAAGCATATTCCTTTGCTTTTTTAAAAAACTAAAAACTGTATATGAATACTACTTTGAATAATGTACATTGCTTTGAAGAAATCTGTCGACAGAGTGAGAACAAAAGCATATGCATACAAAATCCACGTGCACAATGTGTATCTGTATATGTGCGCACGTGTCTTTGTGCATATGTGGATGAGTGTGTGGCTGAGCACATGTACGTGTGTAATGACAAGACGGAGACAAGGGATGCCCTGAAGCTGCTTGTTCCATCTGATGAGACAGAGTCAAGCTCTGATAGATTTCATCTACCTTGCCTTAACCTTAATTTGCAGGGATGCGGCACGTCAAACAGCCTCAGGACCAATGGAATCTGTCAGCCAACTTCAAAATGTTTCTCCATTTCTTTTTCTCCTGTAACAAAGGGGTTCAAACGTGCATCCACTCAAGCAGGAAAATATGAGGCTTTTGTTGAGAAGCCAGCATTTACACTTGAATTTCAAAAGTTCTTCAAGGAATTTACAAACTAACCTGTTAGCCAGTTGGAAATGATATGCATACCCTGGAAATGTGTCATATCTTTGCTTAAAGCAGTTCTAAACATTTAAACTTCATGAAATAAATAAGTATGATAATTTAGGAAGACAATATCTGTTTAATTCATCACTGTTATCCTCCATACTGGTAGTATTGTCCTCTTGCCAAATAGCTTAATGTGGTAACTTTTTCATATGATCTTTCTATATATGTGAATACATACAATTTACTATGTTTAATGTAATATTCACTGTATTTACCATTCAAGATGCTACTGTCCCAATTTAGTTAAGTACAGACAGACGGGCATTGTCATTTTTTCAGTTCAGGACATAAAATTGCCTTTTAGTAGCGGACACTTGTACTCTCAGTGATAATGTAACTACTTAGCAAAAGATGGCTTCCAATCCAAGAAAGTCCAATTTCTTGTAGTTCAATTTTGTACAATTTGGGTGATTTGGCTAACAGCAAAATGTGTGTGTGTCTGTGTGTGTAACCATGTTCTGTACGTGCAAGTGTGCATGATTGTGGTTCTTGAGTTCAGCTGTTTGCTTCTTTCCACAGAGTGCCTCTGTGGTTGCTTACTTGGCCCTCAATGCCGGAAGTCCCCCACCAGTCGCATGTGACATTGGTTCCTGACACCCTCGTGTTTACAGCGAGCACAGACGAACACAGCCCCCTCCAGAAGCATTTGTCCTCAGTAAAAGAGGAGGTGTTTGTCCTTCCAAGCCTCTTGGGAAATTGTCCACCGCTCTCGTTAAGCGGCTCCAGACCACACTGAAAACACAGGCCTGTCCACAACAGATGTTTGTTTTGTGTTGACTTTGCTCTGTTGCGCTTGGAGCATAAGAATAGAATCCTTATGGAAGCTGTTGTCCACATGTGCCCCTTTACTGTGGAGACTGTGGTTGGTGGATTATATCAACAGCAAGAATTAGCCCCAGACTTCATGTTCAAAGTCATTTTATTGATTGAATTGTTTATTATATGTAAAGATTTCCCAATTAAAACCCTCTCATATTCACTCCAGAAATTAGCACAACTTACAAATAAAATAAAATTGAACGTCACTCTCTTAGGAAACGTAAATGAGGTTTTAGATGTAGATTCTTTCATGCTTATAACTTCCTGATATATGTATTACTTCCCATCTGTTTTATGGTGAAAGGTCTGAAAGAAGATTTAAAAGAAAGAAAGCAAAAAGGGGAGAAAAGGGAAATATGACCCAGAACATTACCACCAGCCGGGTCATTAATGAGCATTGCTCATGCTGTCATGGCAACTATTATCACAGTGATGTCGCTAATGGCATCTGAGACAGGGCAGGAGAAATATGTGAAAATTATTGTCAGATTCAATTAGGATCCTTTCGTCTGAACTCAGCTGGTCCTCCTCCAGGCCTCTCATTGATTAGCTATCAAAATGAAAGAAGAATGGGAACGGTGAAACTCAGACACCCTGATGTGAGAGTCATCACAGGATCCTGATGCTCACTGATAGAAGAAGGCTGACCCTATCCAGCAACCTTAATCAGCATCATTGCTGACATATTTATATTAGTACAAACTATCATCTGCACTCAGAATATAATTGTTCTGACAGTGCTTGCAATGGCAGTGTAGAGCATTCTGTATTATTTCTAACAAGAATTAAATCAGTACATAGTAGCCAAAAAAGAAAGAAAAAAGAAAAAGTGGACCTACATGAAGACTTGACTTAATCAAGGGAGTTTGTTATCCATTTTTGCATAAGACCAGAACTATTGCTGTGAAACTGAAAACAGGCAAACAAGGCTTAAGGAAAGCAGGATGTTGAGAGTGAGTTCATCTTAATGAGAACTGTATTGGCCTGATGGACAGGTGGTTTGCTGAAACAAGTGAAAAACAGTGCGGATGTTTAAGAGCTGGCTGCTGGAACAATCTGGATTGGGGAGTCAACATGTTTGTGTGCTTTGGAATGCATGAGGTTGTGGTGGCGGGCCACATGAGAGCAACCGGCCTGGATGGTCAGATTCCTGTGGTCAGACAACGACAGAGCTTTTGCCCCCGTTTCAGAAAAAGAAAAGCAAAACCTCACTCATGTTTGGCCTGCTGTTGACTATGCACTCCAACTTTTAGCTAGCTAAATTGCCTAACTCTCCAACAGAATGGCATATATATATATATATATATATACATATATATCAAAGGCTAGCCAGCCATAAAACACTGAATTATGAACTGGACTCGTGTTGAGCTGAATGAAAAATACCTATATAGTTAATAAACCACCTTGTCTGCAACCTTACTGTAAACCACAGACTGCAGCACAACCATGCCAAGACTAACCTTTAAGGTTGTTGGGATTGTATCATGGTGCTGATGCCTTTTGAACTCATGTGACAGCAATAATAGTAGGTTGTCATATGTAACTCTTCAGGAAATTTAAAGCCAAGCAGACAATGCAGCTTTTCTTTCCATACACTGAAGTTGTCTATTGAAGAATTTAATATACCAAAAAGAATACTGAAGAATCACTGTTGACTGGTAATAAATCTGGCTTTAAGGCATCAGTCATAGTGGCCAGTCTTACCATAGTAACAGCATTGCTATGTACAAGCAGTGTTGGGAAGTAACGGAATACATGTACCGCCGTTACGTATTTAAAATACAAAATATGAGTAACTGTATTTCGTTACAGTTACCATTTAGAAAGGTGGTATTTAGAATATAGTTACTTTGTTGAAATAAATGGATTTTCCTGTTTCATATTGTCGCGGGTAGGGATGGGTATCATTAAGGTTTTATCCGATACCGGTGCCAAACCGGTACTTTTGAAACGGTGCCGGTGCTTAAACGGTGCTTAAACCAGTGCTTAAAGAATGGAGAACACAAAATTGGTCCAAAAACCTCTCATGTTTTTTTGTAAAAAGATAACAATGTGTGCCTTTTCTGCAGCTATAGAGGATTTATGGCATCACTCTTGGCTGGAAGCAGTGCTTAAACAATGGAAAAAACACAAACTTTGTCCAAAAACCTCTCATGTTTAACTGTTTTCCACTTTTTCTTTGGTCATTTTAGCCTTTTTGGCCAGGGTGAAGGGAATATCTGCCATCAAACAATAAGACAGCCGCATGTAGCCATGATGAGGTTTGCTAGTTCACCTTACATGCATTAATGTAATAACGTGGTTGGCCTACTCAACGTAAATTACACACGAACAACATTAAGCTACTCACGCAGAGAAGAACGGCTGCTGCCATCATCATCCATCATCATTTCTGCTACACTGGCAGGGCTAGGGGCCAGGACTCTCCTCTTCGTGTTTTTGGTGGATGTTGCTAACTCCGGGTCTGATAACAGGCAACCCACCTGTAGTAGATGTGCTCGGTGTGAGGTCTCACAGCAAGCTATCAAATACGGCGCATTTCTCGGCTTTAAAAAAAAACGCTATGCGTCGCCAGGTGTTTCATCGGATTTGAGGTGTTACCTCCTTTGACAGTATCACAGTATCATCTTAAAGCACTTGTTGCAGGCTGCTGAGTTTGCATATTTTGCTGTGAAGTACAGCCAGACTTTTGACCGCTTCGCCTTGGTCATTTTTAATCTGTAGCTCTGCTCTAAAAGAACGTACGTACCTGGCCCCGCCTACTATCCTCGGAAACGTAAAATGATTGGCTAGAATCTAAAGTGTATCACAGCTCAGGAAAAAAAGCACAGAAATAAAGCACCGAAATGTGCGCTGCTTTTCGGTCTGGTTACTACCGTTTATGTCAGAACCGGTGCCATCATGGCACCGGATACCGGTACCCATCCCTAGTCGCAGGTCAGGACTGTTTGAGTTTTGTTTGACATCTATGTTACGGTTGCCATGGTTACAGGGTGACGCGCTCTCGCCGACTGTGTGTTTCCTGGGTGAGAGAGGGCCTTTTTGTTGTTGTTGTTGTTGTGCTAAGCTACAGAATGCTACTGACATAGCCCTAAAGAATGTAGCCTCATGGGCAGTGTAGTCCGTGCTGCAGGGAGAATGGACCGCCATACCCGTTATGTGTCTTTGAGCGCAAAGACACATAACGGGTATGGCGAGGAGGGAGAAAAAGGAAGTAGAAAAGTACGAGCAGTCATCGAGCAGAAACTGAAGCATGTAAATATAATAATAACCACTGCAGCCAAGAAGAGTGCCTGACGAGCCCAGTTGTAAGTAAGCTGTTAAGACTCAATTGTACACTGTGTTCGTGTTTTCCTCCGAAACGATAAGTTCCGTTGGAGCAGCCTTTCAACGCCTCTCTCTGTCTCTCGCTAGCAAAGTTGACCCAGACAACAAAGTAAAGCTAGTTTTCGGCTACGAGCCCGACACAGAACCCGACGTATTAGCCAGAGGTCCCTTTACTACGGTTCGGAGCCGCGGACCTTCAGTAATAGTAATAAATCACACAGCAATAGTACATTCATGCAGTTGTAAAAAGCATGATAATATATTAAGTAATCCAAAGTATTCAGAATACGTTACTCTCATTGAGTAACGTAACGGAATACGTTACAAAATACATTTTGGGGCATGTATTCTGTAATCTGTAGTGGAATACATTTTAAAAGTAACCTTCCCAACACTGTGTACAAGATCGGATCTTGGACTTCACAAGACAACTTTCACAAGATCTACGATCAACTCAGCCCCTGGGGATTAGTTTAGAATCCCAAACCAATGTTGTTTGGCTCATCTGTGCTTCATTTTTTTCACTCAGTCACCTAGCCAGCTCCTATGGGATTTTCAAGTTTGACTTAGGGTATGTTGGAGGCGGCCAGTCCTGTGGTGGCGAGAGACACAGTGGTCTGGCTTTGAGAATCATCAGTGATGAATCTCAAAGGAAGAGAAGTAACTAACATGGTTACAGCTTTCTTCCAACGTAAATACAGAGCCTTTGATGTTTGGTTTGTTTTTGAATGCGGGTTTGACATGATGGAGGAGCGCTATATTGTCTATGATGTCTAACCTACTGTGTCAAACCTTTCTTTTCTCTTGGCTTTTTGCTGCCTTCTCTTTTTCAGACACAATTCAGACATCATTGTTTTTTTCAACCCCAACATTATCTTTGCTCGTGATCATTTTTTAACAGGTGTGGCAGAAATTTTGGTAGCAGTCATTTTATTAAGTTGTTTCTTATCTTGTAATAATGCATAACATTGAATAGCTGGACTCAAATGATGCAGACCAAATAACTGCTATTACTTCACAGAACCATCACACAGCTTGACATGCGTGCAGAGAAAGGCTTTGAAAAAGGAGCATGAAAAATAATTTTCAGGCCAAAACCAAAAATTATATGAGATGAAGCAAATCTAGTGCTTTCGTACAAAAGGGAAATTCTTTGAATTCCTGTGGATGTGTTTGAAGGTTTCCCCTTCCTTATTTAAACTGTAACAACTTAGAGAAAGTGGTGATTTTAGAGTAGATGGATAAGGTGAATGAGATCTAATGACCACAACAAATGCACTACCTCATTAGACTGCTCACTAAATACCTCCATTCTTCTATGTTTAGCAGGGCATAAAAGCTGAATCCCAGCAAACACAGTTTTAAGCTCTGTACTTCTCATACTGGCACAAATAAAACTATTTAAACAGACATATTGGAAAGATGTCACTCATAATGAGTGACATCTTTCAAATAAGGCTAATGTTAATACGGATAAATAAAGATAATATATACCAATCCATATATGTCGTTATCCTATTATGAAATTGTAGTCTGTGGTACGGCCCATTGGAAACTTTTAGACCTGCCTGTGTTTGCTCAGAGCCTATTAATAAACTCCAGTTCGAATGACAGAGTGTGTCCCGTGCAGACAACACATGTCAGTGATGAGAGAGTGACACAGAGAGAGGAAAGTCAACTCGACCAGAGAGCTAGCCTACCACAGTCCTATTACTATTTACAGAGTGCAGACTGCTTGTTCAGAGACAGGATCTCTTGCTTGTTCTGGCTGGATGGTGCCAAATCACCTTACCATCTTTCAGCCCCTCTGCCCTGCTGCAGTCACCACCTCTGTTGTTTCTTTTACACCGACTTCTAGCCCACTACCACCTCATTTGCTCTGGCAGTGTTGGCTTCCTCATTACTCTCACAACCCACTTCCCTTTGACTATACGGGCTCTAACCACACTACACCCACTGGTGTATGAGAGAATCATACGTTTGATGTAAGAAAATGAAAAACTTGTTCAAAAGCAAGCAGCCATATTTGTGTAATTTCAGGGTATCGTTGGGGAGAAAGGACAGTTTGAATGTAGTGATATGAAAATAAACAAGCGTTGCTTGTTTGCAAAAGAACATGCTCATCTGAGGACAATCTTTAAACAAATAAAATAGGATAAAATACGTAGAGGACGATATATAATATTTAGAGAGAATTATTTCCTCTTTTGCATATATGGATACTTTAAATGTGAGCCAAAGTTTACATTCCAACATACCCTAGAAACAATTTGACCTCTAGGACAAATGCAACCACCAGACCAACCTGGCAATAGAAACGCCTTTCCTAGAACAATAAATGGTTTTGTCTCCATGTTTCCAAAACAGATGATACAGAATTCTTTGTGGCCTTTTGAAGACTTGTATCTAGCTTGTTTTCATCCCTCAAAGCTAAACCTTGAACAAAAGGCCATACATCGGGAGGAAAAGGTATTTGGACTTGGTTAAGTATCTTTTGGACCCATGGTAATGATGGGTAAGAGGTCAAAACAGAGGCACAAATGGCATGTGCTTTGCGTGCAACAATCTAGCTTTTGATGCAAGATCAAAAAGAAAGCAAGAATTGTCATGGAGGATGCACTGATCTATTTGGACAAATCCTAGCCGTATATGGTTCTAAACCTTCTCCCATTCAGTCCAAGTGCTAACAATAGAACACACCTGTTGGCCATTACTGCAGAGACACCAGACACCATGTAGAGACACCAGGCTCTCTCCCACATGGCTGCTGCTGACATATAATGTAGCTTGTGGGGAGAGACTCTTTGAGGGCACATTTATATAGATATAAAAGGACCCACACTTGAACAATCACGACCGACACTAAACATTAGAACAACAGAAAGCCAGGCAGATGCATGAGAGCCATTCAAGTTTTTGTCTCTGTACAGTCTGATAAAAAGTCCCTGTGTATGTGTGTCTATTCGTGTGTGTGTTTGTGGCTAGGCCTGCTATGGTGATACTAGAAGATGACCAGGTTGAAATGATGAATATACAATATATGTGGCAAACTACTACTGTATTTTAAATAAGTTACACAAAATAAAATGTCATTAGGTGGAGAGGAAGTTTAAAGAAAAAAGGAAATGACTGCCCCCATAATGTTGCCTTACTCATGAGAACTTTCCAGTATGAGACCTCAGTGAGTGCTAGGAAATTCAGAGGTTTATAGTCTGGACTTTCTGTGGTCCTTACTGAAGAACCAACTACATTCCCCAGCTCATCATGTTTGTCTTTTTCTTAAATGCCAGGTTCCCAGCATACGGTGGCCCTGGGAGGCCAAACGGACTGAAACTTAAGAGAACACCAGCAATAAGAAAAACGCTGCAAAAGCACACAAAACACAACGGAAATAGGAAAAACGACAACGGAAATAGGATAAAAGAATACAGAAATGATTCATATAATACTGATGACGGTTTTTTAGGCTAATAGTTAGGCTAACACACTTACCTCTCATCTTTTTTTCCCTCACAAAACCGATAGATCTTCCACTTCTTTTAAGTGTCTCCCAGCGCAGTTCTTAGCATATATTGGTTCCTGCAACTGGTCCATCGGGTTATTGTCTCCCCAGAAACACTTCCCTTGTGCTTTTAGAAATCAGTTTTTTTTCTATGTCTGTTTTCTTTTTTCCTATTTCCGTTGTCATTTTTCCTATTTCTGTTTTGTTTTTTCCTATTTCCGTTGTCGTTTTTCCTATTTCTGTTTTGTTTTTTCCTATTTCTGTTGTCGTTTTTCCTATTTCCGTTGTGCTTTGTGTGCTTTTGCAGCATTTTTCGTATTGCTGGTGTTTTCTTAAGTTGTAGTCCATTTGGCCTCTCAGGGCCACCGTACCAGCAAGTACCAGAATGAAAACTGGATAGAAGTATACAAGAGATGTCTGGCCCACAGTACAAAAAATACAAACAAAACAAACAAAGAAAAAAAAGCATGATTGAAATCATTAATCACCTAATATAAAGTCCTTCAGTAAAAATTTCAAAGTAGAAGAAAATCTCTAAATTAACAGATGAGAGTGTAAAACTTAAGTTATGGTTGGAACGAAAGCTTCAGTACATTTTCGAAATGTATTTGTTTTGGGGTTTTTTTGGGGGGTGACCAATAAGATTTATAGCTATTCCCTGTATGGTTACACTTTTGGTAAGGTTACTTAGCCCTGCACTAGCCATAGCTGTAGCGCTGATGTAAGAGAAGCATTGCTGCTTTTATAGTAGTGGAGCAGGTGAAATTTTAATGTCTATTATTTCAGCCTGTTTAGTCGAGATGCCTGAAGCTTTTTCTCCACGAATACACAGCACTGGTGAGTAACTGGCTTAGCCGACTTGCTAAAATGTAGCATTGCTCACTTTTTGTAAGATTAGTGATGAAGAAAGTAAGGTTTTGTGGAACATGGAAAAATTTGAAGAAATTGTACCCGAATTGTATCAAAGTCTCGAAACAATCTGACATTCATCTCTGCAATGACACCTACGGTCTGCTTTTGGTATTGCCACATCTTACTATAACAATCATAGCATATGTATGTATATACTGTACGTCTGTATGTACCCTTAATGGGTTTTTGACCTAAACTTTGCAAGAAAACTCATCACACATGCTCCAATTATTAATATCTATATGTTTTTCTGTTTTTTAACATCTATTTAAAATCCCAGTTAATTTGATTTTTGTGTGTTACGTTGTCTGTTTGGACGTTCAGCATATGTCAATAGTACATAATAGAGCAGGGCGATATGACCAAAAATATTTATCACGATATAGATTTGAAAATTTGCGATAATAATATAACTGCCGATATAACTGACACTAGACAAAATACTTTACAACTCCACAATTTCATTAGTGCAAAAAATACCCCCATCAATGTATTTTCACTTAAACAAGCAGCTGTTTTTTTTACATTAAAGTTGTATAAAAACGTAACAGTGCAAATGCAAATTCCTTGCTGACAGTTTAACCAAAAGGCATTTCCAGTGGAAATTGGCCGACATATCCTCAGCATAACCATGTATAATATCCACAAAACTTAAAAAGAGGTTATACACACACAATACGGTAATATTATGTTGAAGCACAGTACGTATCACTCCGCGAGGCGCCTGCCTAATATAGCCGTAATGCTCCGACAATCCATCAAGCGGTGCGGCTTCGTAGCTTAGCAAAGTCGTACTAAAACATTTGACAGATTTTCGAGCGCCGTGTACCACATAACATCGTTTCGAGGTCAGTAAACACAACCAGAATCCAAACATAAGGCACACGGGATTATAAGGGGCACTGTCGATTTTCAGAAAAATCAAAGGATTTATTTTAAGTGTGCCGTATTTACCAAAAAACACGGTAATAACGACGGCCCGCTAGCATGCTCTACCAAAAATAGTGCTTTGTTGTGTATCTGACGGACGAAAGCTAAACCAGTTCCACACCACTGAAGTTGCAGCATTTTTACAAACCAATTCTGGTTCATCCGTTTCATTCAACGATCCGCTTTCGCCCTTCTCATTCTCCGTCGCTGCCGTGCCTTTTTCGCCATGTGCATATGAAAACAAAGGCACTGCGCATGCGCGTTTTACCCATATTCTATTGCGATATTTCATTTTCTTGTCGTTGCCCAACATTATACCGGTATTACCGTGAACGGTATGATATGGCCCAGCCCTAGTACATAACTTAGCGGACACCATCTGCAAGGGAATTGAGTTTTACTCACTGCTACTGTGAAATGAAGAAGTTGAAAAAGTGTTGGGGGCCCGGCAAAAACTGCTCATAGGGCAGATTTGTACTGGTCTTGATAATGTTGTTCTGTTAAACAACCACACAGTAAAGCATTTCACAGTTTTAAAATAAAATATATTTTTAAAAAAAGATTTTAGGTTGATTGTGATAACCACAGGTTTTGCCGATTTGATTATTGCCTAGCTTGTGGGTAGGCTAACTGTAACTCAATAATCTTACTGTAGGTTACATTAACCTGGCTGTCTAAAAAGTTCCTACAAGCTGTCTTTTGCTGTGATTGTTTCTGCTGTGCTGGCTGCTGATTCTTAATTCTTAAATTTTTCAGGAATTTGAGGTGTCATCGGATGTGTTCTGAATTCCATCAATCAAACAGCAGGTGAGCCACCTACTGAAAACGGGTGTTGGAGTTTAGTAGACAGAGCACTTTTCCCTGACTTTCCAGATGTTCATAGAAGAATGGTAACTTTCTCTTGTTGGAACTTACCCTTACAGTCTGACTACCTGAAGTGCTAGAGGGCAAAGTGTGATAATTGAATATAACCAGAGTATCATTTTAACATTGTTGTGCTTGTATTATGGTTGTCCATCCTCCTGGGTCTTGTTGTTCCTACCCATATGGAAAAGATATATATAAATCTTATAAAGTTTGTATCTGTCTTGTGTGAAACTTGTATGAAAAGCATACAAGAGTGAAAACAGATATAAGATCCCTTGAAAAATTATATAAATGAAACTTGTATGTTTTGGATACTTACTAAAACAATATATGAAAGTAATAAGAAAGTGGCCACTTTCATGAGTAAATCATATAAGCCTTATATGATTCACTATATGAAGTAGGCCACATCTTATGCAAGTCTTTTATAAGTTTTTACTATTGGGTAAGGTTTACTAAGAGCTTACAGGATTAGAAAAAGCCAAGTAGATTTGGGATGTCTGTGGCTCGGGTGGTACAGCAGGTCATCTACCAATCAGAAGGTCAGACCCTAACTCCTCCTGTGTCATATTTTCCTTGGGCAAGGTATGAACTCCAAGTTCCCCCAATGCATCTATTTTGAGTCAAACCTTTGGACAACTGGGCATCAAATGATAGACAGCAGTGAATAGGTTATTGTTTTGGCATACAAAATGTTCTTTCTGCAGCGCATGTAATCCTATGGATATGAGGGATTTTATAGAATGCTTTTGTAAAATGTGTTAATACTAAAACATCAGGGTGTATTAAGACCAAATGTTGTAGACTTTTACCTACTTTATGTTTTGGCTTGAAATGTAACTTTGGAAAAATAAATGTTAACTGCAGTTTAAAACACATAAAAGCATGACAACCATCTTTATACTATGTAATAAACAGTAAAATAATAGATGCCTGCCTCTAACAGCTGGCGCTTTTAGCTTTGTTTTAGCTCCAATTCTTCCAAAAATCTTGTAGCACAAATTCTGACGAGAATAAAAGCACATTTTGTGAACATGCTGGGAATGTGAGTAGCTTACTGAAATCAGAGAAATATGAAAATATTGCTTGATTGTCTATGAACATTTGTCAGCTTAGTGCTCACAATTAATTTACAGTCCATCCACTTACAAAAACCAAACCCCGTCTTCTTTTGTCATCCGCAGAAATCAATTTAGGAACCAGAGAATGGCCTCTTTGGCCCACTCATTATCCTAGCATACGATGTTGCATTTGTAATTCTCATGTAATCAAAATTGTCATTGATGTGTGCTCTCGTCCCTCTGGCAAGGCAATTCATGAAACACAGAGGTAATCACAATAACTGTGTAGTGACAGAATATGCTGATTATGTGATTAAGTGTGCATGTAATTGGCATTATTGTTATTTTTAGCTAGAAGTTAATTGCTAATGGAGATCCTAGTAATTGGATCACCGAATGGCAACACTGCAAATCTATTAGCTCCCAATAATTGCTGCAAAGTGAGAACAGAAAGAGTGGGTGGAAGGTGTTTATGGGGGGATAAGTATCTGTCTCTGTGTGGAAGTGGGGATACAGATAACTTGTTTAAAATTTACAGCAATGCACTTAAAGTGGGAAAGGTGTATAATGAATAATGTTAGAAGACAGATACCTTTTTGTTATCATTGTTCAATGTTTGTACTCTCCAGTAATATGTTATTGCGAATATGATCTGTGGCTAACAGCAATAAAAAGAGAAGGACAGAAAAAAAGTGTATTGCTCAGCATAGGAGAATGAATATGCATATTTCAAGATGGCAAATAGACGGGCTGAAGAAAGAGGAAGGAAAAAAGAACTGAATAGAAAACAGAAACAGAGAGAAAGAAAGACAGGAGCCTGTGCTGTATCATTTGACAAGGGACCTCTCCAGTGCTATCAGATGGAGGCGTCAGAACGATCAGTCTCACACACACATGCACGCACACACACACACACAGACACACACACACACACCCTGTCTACTTCCAGAGCAGGGACCAGCCGCTTGCTGATAGAACAGGCCCATTAGGATCCTGCTATCGCCCTCCGCAGTGGAGAGATTGAAAGGCCCAGATAGCTGCTCTGCAACCCTCAGTCCCAGGAAAATCATTCTGTATCAGTCATTGGATCCCTAACTTGAGACAGAAGGAAGAGAGGGAAGAAGCTACCACGCAGAAAGGGAAAATGAAAGGCAGGTTAGACACCTACTGAGAGTTAAAGAGGGAAAATTCGAAGGATGGAAAGCAGAGAGGGGAATGACAGAAGCTGTCAAAGAGGAAGGAAAATTCAGAGAAAGACAAAAGGAAGAAGAAATGTGCGGGTCTTTGTCTTACTGTCGACATAATGTTTACCAGAGGAGACAGCAGCAGATATCAGTAGTCTTTCTAAAGTCAATGCTTATATTGTCTGACAGAGATGAATCCCATCCTCCAACACAAAGTGCCCAACACACTGTGTCAGGATTTTATGCATCTCACAGTGACACTAAAGATTTCAGATGTAGACAATGGTGTGCTCTCCTCTAGTGCAGTAAGTCAGACTTCTAGTGCACTGGCCATTATCTCCTACTAGCTTCCCATAGGGAAAAACCAGTCATTTAGGCTGCAGGGCAGAGGGTCAGGCCAGAGCAGAGTGGAAGACAGGACAGGGGAATAAGGTACAAAGGCATGTCCTTTAATGGGCAGACACTTGACTGGCATGGCAGAGGCTAAGCTTGTGTATGTCCTCCTATCAGCTGGGACTCAGGAGCAGCTAGATACAAGGCACTTAGTAAATGACTTCCAGAGAAAAGGAAAAACTTTGTTCATTTGTGTGATGGTGTTAGGCATAAAAGCTATGTATGTACATTCATGTGTGCGTCTGTGAGTGTCAAAACTGCCCAGATACAGCTAAAGTGTGTTTTGCCTTTCTGTTTGTATGCTTCACCTGTGTGTGCGTGCATTAATGGCAAAGCAGGCAGACTGAGGTTCATCTGAGTCACATTTCTGTCGTCAAGAAATTGGACTGGGAACGAATGACTGATTGACTCATATAAGGTGGAAACCAAAGAGATCTGGAGGAACTGCCTATCGTGCATCTGATTGAGTGAATGAGTCATGCAGATTGAAATAGGCTGTCTGAGCTGGCGCTGACTTCACTTGAGCTGAGTGACTCTGGACATAAAAACAAAGTTTTAAAGTGCTGTGTGTGCACATATAGTGACTATGAATCTGCTGTCCTCTGTGTGGCAGGATAAGAGGCAAAAAGACAGTCTCTTGGATTTTGGCTGTTCTAATAACACCTTGCCATTGGGAGGCTAATGAAGCATGTCCGCTTTCTTTCCAGTGACAGAGAATGAGAGGGCGGACACAATCATTCACCAAAAGCACATGGAGTGATGCAGATTAAGAGCTCTCCTGAGGTCACGACAGCGAGTGTAACTTTTGCGCATCAACAATAGAAAGCAAGGAGGAGAGCCCAATCCTAGTGGTGTTCTTGCTTTGACTGTAAGGGTCGGTGGGTTTGTGGTGCTTAGACCTCAGGATGCCTTCTATTCTGCCCGGGGGGGCTCTTTAAAGAGCAAGAGCTGATGAGGCTTCACTTTGATACCACATAGTGGTTTAACGGTGCAACTAATATGCTCAATTCCCGGAGTCGACCCAGCCAAAGTAGCAATTCCACGGAACGGTAGATTTCTATTAATTAAATCATAATTGGGTTTTATATATTTATTTGGCGGCGACATTGGCAGGGAGTAAGAGTAAGATTAGGCAGAGATTTGCATGTAAAATGTACGAGCTTCATTACACTACCTTGGCAAAGACGAAATAATTCGCCTGCCTGCAGGGCACACAGATGGCTCTGTATGTTTGCTAATTTGCTCTCCTTTCAAGGTCATTAGTTCTGTTTGGGGAACTATCGAAAAAGTTTATTTGAGGTGGGTAAGTTCTTGAAATGCTTGCAATGTGACAGCTCCTTTTGTTGTAGGACTAAAGATTAGAAACAAACTTCGACTTCACCGCAGCCAGCCACAGCGTAATACTTTTTTATGTATACCAGAATGTTGAAGATGAAGCTTTTTTGCACTGCTTTCCATGACTCAGTGGTCATATGCAATATGTTATTTTCTCCGCATTTTGTTCTCACCAACGCTAATGAGTGCTGTACAGACATAGTGTGCTACCTGGATGTTATCTAAACAACACCCAGTCATGTCTCTCAAGCTCATTACTCAGCAATGGTCGGGTAAGCTGAATCAATTTTTCAAAATACAATATTTACCATTTTCTCTTCCCTCTTTACAGAGGTCCTGTTTAGTTTTCTTGTGCAGGAAATTAGTTTTGACATAATGGGTTTTTGCCCTGCATTATATAAACGCTCAATGCACTGGCACAGACACAGCACGTGTTGCTAAGGCTTTGTTTGCCCAAAGACCTAGCGGCCTTCTTGTCACCCTTGAATGGTTGTAAATAATCTAGCATGTGTGTGTGTGTGTGTAGGTAGGTGTGTTCAATTTATTTATAAAAAAAATGGGGGGGGGGGGGGGGTATTTTTTCCTCCTTTCCTTTATAGTTTCAGTATAAATCAATGACAACTTTCTCTCTCCACATTGTCTGAGATATTTAACTGACTCCACGCTGCAACAGGACCTAAGATAAAACACAATAAAGCAACTTCATCCAAGAAAATCAAAGCTATGTCAGCATATTGTGAATATATGTACATATGTGGCTCTAGATTGGTCACGTCTTGTTAGTGGAACTGATTTATAAACCCAAGAACACAATAGGATTCCTTAACGAGAGAATGAGAGCGATAGTTATAGGCATAGATCTTTTGAGTATATGGCACTACTGTAAGTGTGATAATTCAAAATTAGCATGTCGAATTCTCTGTCTTCTGAGATAGGCAACATCACTGAGTCTTATAACACTGTTTCATTTAATAATGAAGCAGACAAGGGAAAAAGTTTAATCAGCCGGGTATTATTGAGGATATAGTGCAGACAGTCTTGCATAGTAGAATAAAACGAATCACTTTTATTACTATCTAACTGCAATTAGTTTAACCCTTTTATCTCTCACCATTTGTAACGCTATTTGCACCATTTCACAGAGCCTCGAAATTTGGGCAGTAACAGTGAAATTGATATAGTGCGGAAGATACCATCCGCCCAGAGGGAAGGGTCTGATGGGGAGCGGGGGGCCCTGCTTATTTCACAGTCTGTCCTTACAGCTTAACTGCAGCAATCCAGTAGTTGTGGTGGAGTCACTCTTATACTACACCATTTCAACATGCATAGCATTTTTGCGTTATTGAATCAAGGTTGGATGAATAGTATTTTGTATCACCACACACTCGTACTTGCTGTTACAAATTGATAAATAAACTTACAAGCAGGACCATCTCAGTGCCGTATGGATCGTATGTCCTGCAGTCCTACATCTAGCCTAAATGATGGTCTATGTTTGACAGGCCCTGATCTGAAACACCTCCTGTTCTTCTTCGTGAGACTCAGGAGATGGAAATTAAAATATTCTCTTTCCGAATATTAATATGACTAAGACATCTCATTAGCATACAGTGCAGGGAAGAAGTCTTTAATGAAGGTATCAGAAGGATCTTATTGTCTGGGGATTAACACTTTCTTTTTCTTAAAAGCCATTATTCAACATTGACTAATGAACGTATTGTATTTATTTGTGTTATTTTTGGTCTTTTCTTCATGTTAATTGGCTGTTTTCATATTTCTGCTTTTTGTTTTTTTCCCTTTTTTTTCAAAATAGGGCATTGCAATTACTTCATTTTTTTCCTGTATAATTAGAGGTTAGAAATATTTGTTTATTTCACTGCTGCTTTAAACTTGAGATTGACAACAACTGAAAGAAATATATATCGGCGGTGTAGTTATTGATATTGACACTTTAGACCCCCAGTAAAATGAACAATTACAAACAGCACACTCTCCATAAACATATAGCAGGTAAGTCACCTGAACCGGAATTTTCTATAAATAATTTCAGATAGTAAAACAATCTGCTTTCATGCTAATATTCAGTTATAAAACACTGTACACAATCAGTTAGCCTGTGTTACTCCGACATTACCTCTTTCCCTGCTATTGATTAATGATTAGTCATGCATTAGTTTGTTAATATTCATGTTCATCATCTCAACAGTAGTTCTAACTATTTTACAATCATACAAATAAGTTACCTTTAAACTCCGTTTTTGAAACCAAGCTATCAGGAAAACAGATTTAAAAGAAAATTAAAACAACACAAATACAAAACCAGGTGTCATTGTGACAAAAAAATTTCCAGCAAAGAAACTTTCTTTTTACTAATTACTATCTACTAATTAGTAATTAACCAACTCAAAAGTTCTGACTTTGAATTTAAAATAACTTACACTTATTCTGTCTTAGCAGTAACAGGAAACTAAGGCAAGGCACAAGCACTGCCCTGATAAAATCGAACTAATTTAAATATCTCCAGACCTCTGCTGTTCAAGAGGAAAGTGTGAGCTTAGATGTTTGGTAGTTGCACACAGATGACAAGATTTGCAATTCTTTCACTAAGTAAGGAGAATGTGTCTTGATCGTTGGCAGAAAAAAATGAGCAAGGCATCGTGCCACATGGCCAAAGACTGTGAGCCCAATGTTGGCAGCCTCGGAGGAGATGGCTACCTTCCAATCAACACTATGGGCTCCGTGGCTCATAAATCTTAAAGCAATATGAATTAGAAAATGTGAATTTGAAATGAAAAAAAAAAAACCCAATATTTTTTAATAATTGCATCAGGTTTAAGGACATGTCATTTCTATTTTTTTTTGTTTTGATCTGTTAGAAAAATTCAGTGTCTGAAATAATATAGCAGATCTTTTCCAAATGCTACTGTGTTCAGTGCTTGAGATGGATTTTAAAATTACATTTAAGTCATTCAAAAAGTACGTAAATTGAGACTAATTACTTTTAGACTTATTGAAGTCAGCTAAACTACCACAAACTCATCTGCCATTATATATATATTAGTCTCAAAGCATTCGCGTGGATGCTGAAGCTATATTAAATGAATTGACGTGAACATTACCAAAACATAAAGTTTGGATAAAATTAAGGTGTCATGATTTTAAACGCCAGCTCTATTGCATTCAACTACATTTCATCCCCACCCCCAGCCTCCAGCCTCCCAACCTGGCAAACCCCCTTTCGTCTGTTTTCCAGACCACAAAGAATAAAAGCGGTGGACTGGATCACTTCCACCCTGTACGTCACACAATAAACCACAACTGTCTATTACAAATTATTCTGCTTTTCAATGGAGATTGTTCAGATACTATTGTGTAATCAGAAATGGCAAGAAATGAGCGAGTCATGTTTGTAAAGAAAAAAAAGGGGAGTTTTTGTAACCTTGTACTTCCTAAATATTTTAATTTTCCGTTTGAGAAACTCCCCTGACTCTCTGTGACTGGGGAAAATATAGCGCACAATGATTTATTCTTGTCTGGGGTCATATGTTAAAGACTGCACAAACTTCCTGGTTTGTGAGTGAACCAGAAAAAACATAACTCTCACATACTTGTTGCCTCAAAAGGCTTTGGTGCAAATCTGGAAAAACACCGACTTCATTAGTAAAATGTTCATTACGTAAACCTATAGATTTCATACCTTAAACTGTATCATGATAATCTACAGTGTATATATGAGCTGTGCTTTGACGCATTTGTGTGCAGTTTTTCATGCCTTGTGTGTGTGTGTGTGTGTGTGCTTGTGTGTCTGACCAGCCATGCTCTAATGGGTTTGTGTGTGAGATAGGCTTGACTGTACTGCTCTGAAAGCAAAGAGAGGATAACAAGGAGATGCAGAGCAGAGAGAGAAAGAAACATAGAGAGGGAGAGAGAAAGAGAGAGGTACTCAGACACTCATTAGCCACCAGACGCTATCTGGAGTGTGTCAATAGAGTCATGTTAGTGGGGTGTTAAAGCATTGACCAAGATACGCTAAGAGAGGCTGAGAAAGACAGGAGAGGGGGGCAGAATGGGAAGGATACCAAGCGCTCCCCCACCATTGCAGCACCTGTCACACCTTGAGATAATCATCCATCATGTCTCGCCAGTGACTGGAGAATGTGTGGTCCTTTTTAATGGTTGCCATTGACACAATTCGTCTTCCCACCACCCACAGCCTGTCACCAAATTGCTACTGTTGCAGCGGGGATACATTTTATTGCACCTGTGCTAAGATGAGATGTGTGCATTCTTGTCTCTAAGAAGTTTTGTGTAGGGGTGACCAGATAGCCAGCGGTTGGGGTGCAGATGTCCTGAGCAACGAGTCCTTGATTTGATTCCCAAACTGTGTGGCCCAGTTACTGAATGTTGTTAACTTTTTTACATTTACTAATGCTCTAAAGTGAGAAACAAATAGGACGTTTTGTCTAGAAAGGTGCTGTTTCTGTGAGGGTAAAGAAACAGCACTTTCTGTTGTCAAACCTGAGGCAACTTGGGCATTCCTTAACTGACAAATTCAATGTGTGACATAAGAAAAGTATTTGAGGTTTTCTTCACTCTGCAGGATAAAGCCTGTAGCAATTCTTCATTCAACAAAAAGAGACAGAAAAATGGCATTTTGATGTGACAGCTTTTGATTCTACAGTCTGCTGAAAATGAACGAGTTTGTTCTTTTTATCTAAGTCATTACTTCTATAATGAACTCTTCAAGTAAAAACTAAAGTTACTCTTTTACTGCAAAAATAAATGGCACTTTGATGTGCAAAAACAAGCTCAGGAGACATGTTTGTAACCCTTGAGAGCAAATATATCAGATATCCAGGCTTCACATAAATTCAGCTTCATTTCTTTCAGACAGAGGTCTAAGTCACGCAGGCCTAAGGAGTGGTCTGATAAGTACCAGTCATGAGGGAAAAATATGTATTCCCTGACTGTTTTTATGAAACTTAATTGCGAATTAATTCTAGAAAGGACACCCTGGAAGAGTGTGTACGTCTGGAGGTTGTTGGCAGTGAAATTGGTCACAAAGAGGTATATGGTCCAGCATCACAAACCTTAACTACTTAGGGTTTAGGGTGTCACTGTTTTTTTAAGTTTCACTACGGCTTGGAGAGTAAATGGTGAGCTTTTGCAGGAAAGTCTTCCATGCAAATGGCAAGTAATTGCAAAAATATGCTAGTGACCAACGCAATCACAAGCAGGTTTCTGCTGCAACACTTGTTTGCAATCACTTACATTACAGCCAGCAACCTACTCCATAACTACTCTGCAATCAGTTGGGGACTGCACATTTTTCAACAGGAAGTTGCTGACCAGTCTTTAGGCCTGTGTGACTGAGGCCTCATATATGAATTATCACAGTTCCTGTAAAAGCACTTGCACATACATGTTACTTGGTTGAGCATGTGTTAAGAAAGCAAATTAGAAGTATTGGTTCACATGTGCACATAATTTTGTGATAGATTGCATGACTTTGAGGATATATACCTCAGCAGGATTTCCCCAGGGGTCCCTCTGCACATGATGGTTGTTCCCAGTAAAACTGTGCAAAGGTGAGCTCAGACACTGGAAGAGTCATTACTAGTGCATCTAACACTACTGGATGTCCCATGGTGCAGTTGGGCACACGAACGGAAGGGGCCTACCTAATGGGAGGACCTCAGTGGGAGGGTGGCACACACCCAGGGCTTCTGGCGGCCCTTTAATAGAGGACCGCAGAGATGCCTGCCTGCTGTGGTTTCTGGGTTTCAGATGATTCTAGTTTCAGGTGACATGCCTCATGCTCTATTAGCAGACTCTTCCGACCACAGTTTTCTTTGGCAGCCTCACAGGTTTAGACTGCAGCGGCTAGGAGCAGGACTGGCTTTCTACACGCAATCTTTCTCCTCCTCAATCATATACACACATATGCATAAATAAACGTATGCAGAAACACACACGTGGGCATGCCAGCATATCCAAGTCAAAATCTATCTTTCACTGATATATATATATACACATGGAGACGCATAATCAAACATCATGTACAGACACTGACAGACAAGTCCTGCTGCTAGTCTCATTGGTAAATAGTCTGTCGGTGTACATATAGGGAGTCTGACACACAGACATCCATATATTTTGTCTGAGCCAATATTGTAGGTCAGCCTTGACATGGTTGCAGGACAGGATTTAGGCTCCAGTGGTGTTTGTTAAGTACAGAGCTGTGTCCAAACATCCTGCTCATTCCTGTGAAGTGGTCGGATGCCGGCCCCTCTCTCTCTGCCCTTTTTCAGCACCCTGGCATACATTCTGGGTGGCATCAGGTCTCAGGCCTCAGTGAAAGGGCTGTCTCCTTGGCTCATGCTAGTCTTTCTTTCCCTTTGCCTTCTCTGACCATCTCTCTGTCTGCATCTCAGCGGAGTCACACAGACTGTATAACTGTGTCCTCCTTCAGAAGATCCTGTGAGACTCAATAATGCCAAAAGGAAGCAGATCTTTTATCTTCTGTACTTTGCATGGCAATCTACAGAGAAATGTGAAATCGAGTTTTCCCTTCTGTTAGAGTGCTGACTTTTGTCTTTTGTCATTGTGACAAGTGAGTTATAGCCATATTTTTACATACACAAAGGCGTGCTTTGTACTGCTCAAATCACAGTTCTTAATGTTATTGTTCAGCGATATTACCAAGAGTTTTTCACTAGTTATATGTTAGTTATCATCTCTGTTGGATATTGGCACTCAACTGACTGTTGAAAACTGTATTGTCTTGACTCATTCAAATCATCCTCAGTCTAAATTTGTAAAACACATTTCCATCTGTTTAAATTTTAAAGAGCAACTTTATTAATGAAATCATTGTCGCAGACAGACATTTGCACAGTGAGTGCTTTATATCAGTTCGTGTAAGTCTTGCCCCAAGAGGTTTGGCTGATACACCTTATTAAACCAAAGGGTTTAGAACAACCGCTAATGGAAAGTCCTGTTGGTTTTCAAGGTGATTGGTACACTTTTTAGGGGAAAGACGTGAATCTATGTGCTTACACGTGTCAAAACCAAGACTGACTAAGACATATAATGGAAGGAGCAAATGAGTTAACAAGAAATTTGGGCAAAAAGGAAGGTTTCTTAACAACAAGCCATGATGTAAAATGAATAATCTCTAGTTAACACATTTTTCTAAAACCCTTTGAAAGACACTAAGGTCTTTGAATATGACCTGTGCATTAAATCCATGTCAGGCTCTTATTCATAATGGGTTCTGGCGTGCCGTGTATTGAAATCATGTATGTCAAAAGCTGATGAGACATTTATTTAGATTTTTTGATGGGAAAAGAGATCATTTTGACAATGATAAGTGTGTTTATGAATCAGTGCTCTCACATGTGTCTGTTTATGTCTGCCTGCTGTATGTTTGCTGTGTAATCCGCATGGAATCAGATTTTCAACAGAGGATATTTTCATCCGGGATGATCTGATTTTAATGAAAGCTTCTGTCACTCACAAGGCCAACCTGTGTAATTTGTTGCATACACTGTGACTTGAGGGAAAATGGCAGACAAACAAGCCCATAATGTTCAGGTGAGACCTAGCACTCAGAAGAAGCAAACATGTGCACACACAGATTCTGTGTTTGTAAAGACCAGAGCTGACTGGATTCTTATGGCTTTACATCTTACAGTTAAATGCCTAATACCAAGCCTTACTGAAAGAATCCTAAACTGCTAAGCTAAATCTAAGTCTAGTCATGATTCTAAAACCGAAATCAAACAAAATTATATAAGACGGCCATATAGCTGTAGCTATTCGTCTAAAGTGTTTTGAAAGGTCAGTAAGGCAAGAAAAGCATCATATAAATGCCAGTCCACATATTCACTGTGAAACCACCCAATGGTTTGTGGATTCAACATTTTTAAGTCCCAGTTTTAGTTTTATGGACGGTACCATTCTGCTTTTTTTAGATTCAGAAGTGACCTGATTTAGAGCTAAGCTATCAGCTAATGCTAACAAGATTAGTTAGCAAGGTGCAATACAGCCATATACTGTATGAACAGACACACTAGTTAATATTAGGTAACACTGAGTTCTTGGTTAGTTTATTAATACAATTAAATACATAGCAAGTTTAATTATTTGTAAGGAATTTGCATTAAAATGCTCCAAATCAAATGGAAAAGCTCTAGTTGTAAATGCTAGCACGTGTGTCCATGGCTACAAATGTACTCTGTGCACTTGATATAGTTATAATGCCAAAATGCAACAGCTTTACTTGCACAGAGGCCAAAATATGTTTTGTTTCCTTTGAAACTGGCCACCCTCAGCTGACCAGAGCGGACCAGCACGCTCACGTGACAAACTTTTGGCCATGATATTTACATTCAGCTCATGGTGAGCTGTTTGCTGAGAGGGATAATTTGACAGTTAGATAAACAGACAGACAGACAGACGGATAAACAGAGTGTTGGCTATGGACAGAGATCTCACTGTCAGTCTCACTGCCACTCTGTTCCTCTCTCAAGCCCAACAGCCATGGGGCAATATTTGAGCAGACAGTCAGCAAGTCTTCCAAATATTGAACAACATGCAGTATCTGTTTTTTTTCCAAGTGCTTTTTGGACTCGCTTTCTTGGTTGTGTTCTCCTTCTCCTTGTGGCCATGGGTAGCTATGAACAGCTATCTCCTTGTTATTTATTACTTTTTGTCTGCCCTCCTTTTTAGCTTTTGAGCTTTATCATTTACGATTTTTCTTCTGTATTGATAGAAGCTATGCCAAAAGGGGCTTACTTGCTGTCAGAATATGGTGAAAATACATTATATCCACAGTATTTCAGCTGTGCTTTTTCCAATTTAATTAATTCCTCTATATGATAGGATTGACGATCACACATATCTGTCTTACAGCATTTCTAGCGTCTGTTTTGTGTAGGCGTGACAGTTTAGCAATATCAGATGGTCTTAGTGCTCATCTTTGTCTCTGTCTTCAGAGTCTGCCTATGCGCATGTGTATCCATTGTGTGGACATGTGTGTACTGTAAGGATTTGTGCGTTTGTGCACTTACATGTGTGTTCAGCATTCTACGCCTGCTGCATCCAGTGACGTTGTCACACCTCTCTTGGTGTCCTGCTGTGTTTCCCGCGGCGTCCTGAGGTCCTGGATGCTGTCTCAGTATCACTGCTGAGGATGGTGGGCGTCTGGCACAGATAACACTCTGATAGCTCTGTGATGGACAAGCGGGAAACTTTATTTTCCTGTTGATCTCCTTTCCCATCCTCCACTGACACTATGACAACCTGCTGTAAATGTAGCTCAGAGGTGTCTGTATACGCCTGCATTTGCGTTTATGCGTGCAGTGAACAAAACACTCTTTCTGAAAGTCGCAGAAAAAAAGAAAAAAAAAATACCACAAATAAAAAAAACTTTTAATAAAAAATGAGAATAGGAACTTCCTTTTATTCCCCTCTTTTTTCCTTTGTATTAGTAGTTCTCTGTGTTGCTTAATTATACTATAACTTCACATGCTTCTACATAACTTGAAACATAAGTTTTCAGTGGCTGTTTGGTTTTACGCAAATGTCATTGGCATTCTTTGATTCTCCCCTTCTGGTGGCCTGTGGGGGAAAGGCTAATATCCTGTGTGTCAATTCACAGCATGAAACTTTTAGATCTATATAAGGTTACTCACTGCAGAACTTATTTTCTAAGAGAAAAAAGAAATCCATTATTTATGAACATATTCCCAGTCCATGGCTAATTGTTTATTTTCTTCACAATTGCTTTGATGTAACCAGCTAGACACTTATAGAAGTCTGTCGAAAGCTGAATATTTTCCATTACGCTCTCTTAATATATAATTATTGTGTGTCATTGCACTAAAGTTTATTTTAGCTTAGTGTCTCCCACATGTGAATTTGAAAGGATTAAGTAGATATTGTGTGTCTCGTGCTCTAAGATGTGCCACAATGGTCTCTTCCTAAAGATGTTCATTTTTTTTATTCCATCCTGAAAAAAATATTTCTTGTTTTCTTTCACTGGTCCTGCTTGGCAGTATTACACCCATTTATTTCCTTCGGTTGTGCTTGTGGAAAAACATGACACTGTTTTTTTGAGTGCGCTAGACAGACCGTGCTATGTTTTTTTGTTGGGGTTTTACGCACCAAGTTGCCTGATCAGCATTCTTCACTCTAGAGGAATTTAAACATTCATAAAATCAGATTATTACTAAAACAAAGATTATGACCTCTAATAATTATATTAGGGAAGCATAAAACATAAAAGAAAGCAGGGTTGTGTATGAGCACCCTGCCAATCAATAAATATCCACATAGTGCCCTGCAGTTGTTTTTGGATAGTAAGGGGAACTGAGCCATTCCAGTGTGCAGTAGTAGTAAGTATAAGGTGTTATTTTCTGTCTTTATCTATTTATTAATTCCATGTGAGATTAAAGGAAGTTTTGATAATTTTTTTCATATTTGGAAACAATGTAACCAGCATCACATGACACTATTTTTGCAGTGTACCTAATAAAAGCACTTTAACTGATGCCAACCAACTGCCCTGATTACTATCTTATGTTCTACATACAACCTTTTAGGCATGATCAGTTTCATACCAGCCAGCTCCACCTGTCTAGACTTAAAGTTTCCAGCTGGCAGGCTATAGGGGAATGGCCTTCTCGCTGAGGCTTTACACGGAGCAATGTCGTTCAAATGCCAAGGTGCCCAGTGGCGGGATCTGTAGCTCTGTTCTGGATATCAGCTTTCATAGGATCAAAGCACTGGCAGCGATATCCTCCCCCTCATCAGCCGAGCAGCAGTGCATATACCCAAGGGATATGATCGGTGGATGGGAGTGAAGAGAAGGAGTGAGGGAGAGAGAGACAGACTGATAGACAGAGGGTGGTGGTGGGGGTGCTGCTGAAGAAGGGGAGGGCTTAAGGAATGGGGAGACGAGAGCTAGGTTAACGGCCTGCAGGGCTGGGGAGAAAGGGAGTGGGTGCGAGCGGGTAGGAGGATGGAGAAGATGGTTGTTATGGATGTTTGAAGACAGCGGGGGGAAGTGCTGATGGGAGAGCGATGCAAGGAGGGTGCGTGTTGGGGGGGAGTTCGGTGGGTTGGTGGGTATGAGTTGGTGAAACGAGACAGATACAGCATTCTCATCAACGTATAGGCCCTGAGTCTCTAGATGGAGCCCTAACAGCTGAGTTTCCCCCAGCACAACAGCATCTGTGCACCCCCACCCTCCTCACCCCTTTACCCCATCCCTTGCCTCACCTACCTTCACCACTCTTTAAGCCCATGAGTCTATTTACTCACCCGTTTGTTTGCCGAGAGCGACAGCATGCTACCCCTCCTCCACCAACACCGCCAACCCAGACACCCTCTGCTCCTGCTCCTTTCCCCCCTTCTTCCTATCCCCTCTATCATCTTCCTTAGAGATATGAGGAGCGAGGTGCAACACTTTCCTCTTCCTGCTCTCCTCCCTCTCTCCAGGCGCTTTTTGATTTCTCCTCTCACCTCCTCTTTTTCTCTCCCTTTCATATCCCACAGTGCTTCTTTTCTTCTGTTCGTCTCTTCCGATCGCAAGTTCTCCTCAAGGTATCAGTGTGTGGTATAGAGTTGTGGCGGAGTCTTTTCTTAAAAGTGCTAGCTCATTAAGGAGTGAGAGTGTTTGGATATGCGTAGTTTGTATTTTTAGTGTGTTTGTTTGTGCCGCTGTGCCGGGGCTGTGTTCTCAGTTCACCGTGTGTGTGCCTGTGTGTGCATGTGCATGGTGTAAAGCAGAGGTAGGAACAGTGCTGAGTCTGATTCTTTCTGTTCCACTGTGGCGTTTGGGAAACAGAAACTTTATTCCTGTACAACAATAACATCTGTTTACAGTGTTGAACATACCGAGCACCAGGCGAGGTGAAACAACAAGATGTTTAAAAATCTTACTGCATAATGTAAGGATGCGATGGTACAGTAGATGGTGTTGGATCAAACTTTGTTGTAAACCCAATTTCCTAATATAGATGTAGGCAACAGTGATAGTGCCGGAATAAAAAAAAAAGAAACGTGCTGGCAATATGTTGTTTTTGACAGCGAACAATGAAAGACAGCTTGATTAAACTTAAAAATAATCTGATGGAATTCCTAATTATAATAAAGTAATGAGAAAATGTCAGAAAAAGTTTCATTTATGCAAGTTTGAATATTTACAATTCTTCTTACAAACAGGTACATTTAGGGCCATGAAAAGCTATAAAACAAAATGCATAAACAAAAAGTCCACCTAAGCTTAGGTTGAGTAAAAAAAAAAAACATTGCATAAACTTTCATTAGTATAAATAATATTTTTGAAATTGTTGACTCTAAATTGCTACATTTTATCTATATTTTAATTTTAAAAAACACTTTAAACAGGCATCCTCCACATAAATACATTTTAATTACTACCGATTGACATCCTGTAAGGGGTTCAGAGAGAAGCCGTAAAATGTGTGGGAGACACAGCTGTAGCCTTATTAAAATGTGCTACAGAGCATATGCAGCATCGTGTGTGAGTATTTCATGTGAAAGTTACCACTCTCTCGCTACTAAAATGCTTTCCTTTTTATCTTTTTAATAAACTGTACATTGGTTTCTATGCATTGAAATTAAAGTTTGGGTGGTGGGTTTGGGGGAGTATACACATTCGACAGTTTGCCCGTGTCCCACACTCTTAGCATTGCTTTTAAATTTCGAGCTAAACCACCCGCCTTTGAGAAAATACCACATGATGACGACTGAAAGTATTTCTGTGGCATGGTGTCATTCTCACGAGCGGATACATTGGAACAGTGTTAGCTAACAAGTGCGCTACTGACGAGCGTGTGAAATTCACTGAACAGGAAAGTGAATTTCTACATTCGAATGGTATAGAATGTTGTTGAGTGAAGACACTAATGTAGGTAATATGTAATTTACGTACGAGATAGACGCAATTCCTCTGCTTTAATATATAAAAAATAGTAAAACCACAGCAGCGATTTTAATAGGAACATCTGATGTTTTGTAAAATATATATATATATATATATATATATATATTTAACTCACCCAGTACCTGACTATGTACATGAAAATGGACCTGAACTTACACAGATGCATAAATAACCTTGGGGTCTGTGGGTTAGGGGCGATGGTTTGTAACCATGCATTTGCAAGCAGACCCAAAATGGCCACGTGAGTGGACCCAGTTGCTGTCACTTTACGTCCTGAAAACAGATTATATTACGCACACACACAAACAGACACATACACATATACAAACCAGGAAGTTTAGCTGCTGTTGTAACGCTCAACCCAAGCATCAGGCTGGCACCTCCCAGTTCGGTCCCAGTGTGATTATGTGTGATTTTGTGTCTGTGTCTATGTGTGTATGATAGTCTACCCCATAAATATTTCAGCCTTGACCCAGTTCCCCAAAGCACTGGGATGTGTTGTCTTCACCAGAGGAGACGTGGTGTCATATATTCCAGGTGGTTAACTGAGTCACTGTGTGCGCTGTGACATTTCAACCCACTCTCACCTAATTCATTTGCAATCACTATTATATTGTGTGTTGACCAATACATGTGCAAATGACTTGAAAGAATGTTTAAAAAGTCAACGAAAGAAAGTGCAATTATTTTCAAATCATTTTGTAACAAATCAAATGCCCAAAAGGGGAAATTTGGTTGTATGGCTGTAAATCTGATTTAATCTGAAAATTTAGGCTAAGGGATGACAGAACACTGGAAAAGTTGGGAAGTTGTAGGAAATCAAGACTGCTGAGGTTAATAAAACAATTAGGTATAAAAAGAGCATCCAAGAGAGACAAAACTTTTAGAACTAAAGGCGCAAGAGAGAGACTGCATGGGTTCGAAATTTAACAAAAAAAATCTTTCCCCAACATCAGATTGAAAGACATTCTGGTATTTCATCATCTATGGTACATAATGTAATTAAAAGACTCAGAAAATCCAGAGAATTGCCAGTAAAAAGGAATGAGACTGTTCCATTAAAACAGCAGAGGAGTGGAAATCACTGCATGGGCTCAGGAACACTTCCAAAAATCATAAACACAGTTCGTCACTGTTCCACGAATGCAAGTTAACTCCACCATGCAAAAAACCCCCGAAATACCCCAAACCAAAAACCCCATACAAACAGATAAACAAGAAACAAGAGACATCACGCAATACCTTTTTATCAGATGCGCTTATGTTCCACTATTATGCACATGATGTCCACCAGCTGCGGCAATATTTTATTGGCTAGAGATAACAGCACCATTTTAGTCCACAGAGAGGTGGCACTGGTCATAAGTTGCAGAGTTATGAGCCATGAGTCTGTGGTTTGCCTGACGTTTGACCGTTGCGTTTCGCACTTAGTTCACTTTTTTTGTCACTCAATTCTGAGTCTCACACGCTTTTTACTTTGACTTTCACCCCCTGGTTAGGTTTAGGCACTAAAAGGTGCTTGGTTACATTTAGGCACTTAGAACCATACACTCGGGAACTTAGTTGAGAGAAGGTTTTGAAAAGAAGAGGGCATGTCCCCCTCTTCTTTTCAAAACCCAGCTTTTTTTTTTTAATGTGTCAAATGAGTTTGAGACCCCAGAGTGAAGATGATTTACAAAGTACATATATTGTACTTTGTATACATATATTGTATAGCTAGTATAATATACAGTTTACACAACTTTGTTAACTTGTCCATGAACACACACACAAGCAGGGTACAGTGAGACGCCTTAAGGTATATCCTGTACGTGCAGAGTCTTCCTGGAAAGAGGAAGGTAGCAGTAGCTGGCAGGCTCACTGCTCCAAATCAATACGGGACTGCTTTTACTGCTGTTTGTGGATGCCTCTTCACCATTGTGTTATTTGATCCTTCACTGAGCTCTGTTCATTTGTTGTTCATTTGCTCTGTTGTGTTGGTTCAATAAATCTTATATCATTTTTGTTTTCCCCTATTACAAATAGCCAGCTCTCCTCTGCCAGGTTCTCCACAGTATGTCTGCACGTTATTGTCTTACCAGCATTATAAGGCAGGCCCATCTGTGAGCTGGGAGAACAGATTTGGTGGAAGCATGTCATCTACAAAGAAAATCTAATTTGCACACGCTGAAATCACACATAATATTCACATATTAGGATTGTAGTAAGCAAAATTGGCGTTTCAGACCAAGCCCCTATTTTGTTCGTTTGCAGGCTCTGGCTGTGCAGCAAAGCCAACTAAAACTCAGACTCAGTGTGTAGTGACAGTTAAAACGTTGGTGTTTAATAAAATTACAAACTGGTTTCCGGAGGGCTAAGGCACTGTGTTTACTGCTTTAACATTTTCATCCATCTGTAAATGTGATTTACACTCTGCTAGAGTTGTGCAGCTACACCATGACCTCAGTGACCGATGATGTTAGATAGCTTGCCAGTCAGAGAAATATCTGGCACGTTTTCTTTTAATGTATTGAAATATTATTGGGAGATTAACAGTACATTTGGTTTTGCCATTTCACAGTATCATGTCAGAGTCCTCTGTGTATGACTGACAGAACACAATTTATAGGGAGCAATTCAAAAATTGCTAGAAAAGGTGCAAAAGCATGCAACCCAAACAGCCCATTAGAGTCTGTGTAAATGGAATTATTAATGTCATAGATAATACAAACACAAACACACACACATACTGTACAATGGCCGACCTGCCAGCAGCTCCATTTAGGTCACAGTCACGGTTTGCCAGACCACAGGTGGTCTTCCTGTCACAACCAGTGGACCATGACTATGCAGGATTAGTGCAGACAGGTAATCATACTCATAGAACAAGACAGTTTATATTAAACAAGAGACTGAGAAGCATAAGTTTCAATGAAAACAATAAAGGACAGTTGTCTGATGTTTGACTTTACAAGAAGGACTGCAGAAGAGAAGAGAAGAGACTGAGTTTCTGTGTCCACCAGGTTTTGTGCATAAGACTGTGCCAGCCATGCCAGGAAGCCTGTCACTGCTCTGAAGCCCGAGAATCCTGGTGCCACCCGCCTTTGTTTATGTTTTATTCCACTCCTTCCTTGTCATGGCAACCTTCTATGTTTTCTCCCCCCAAACCATGATTCTTCTCTTTGGTCTCCTTTTCTCCACCTCATCACCTCTTTTTCACCATGTAAAGTGATTCTCCAGGTGGAAGTTGGCCGTTTAGGCTTGTGGACTGGCAATTGACTGGTACGTGGTTTCTCACTGAACCCATGCTCACCCCAGGGACTGAAGCCCGAGGGGCTCTTGAAGCTCTGTGCGGCTGACGTCCAGCTTCTCCTCATCCAGAAGGACTGCCGCCTTGGCATACTTAGCGCTCCCAGCTCCAGACAAAGACTGCTATGTCCTGTGAATGCTGTCAGAGTCAGTTAGGATTTACAATGAAGCCTGATTAAACTGTGCAGATTATTTCCCTCCAATACTGGAGCCAAAACCCAAACTTGGATATGGAAAAAAATGCATGACCTTGCCATCTTTCACAGTTTTGTGACATCTGTGTCTATACATCAATGTAACAACATGACATTCCAGTCTCTCTGTATGATGCTGTAGTATGTCTGCACACTTACATTGTCTCTGCGTGTGCATGTACCTGTGTTGGTGTCTGTTGCCAAAGAGAAGATCACCTTGACTGTGGTCAGTCAGAGAGAGCCATGGGCAGCAAAACTGAGAAGGTGGGGTTGTACTGGCTCCCAAAAGGCCGTTCTGTTCAGCACAACAGTCTGTAGCCCCCGCCCCTTAAACTCTCTCTCTTTCCTTTCTGTCTCCCCCTCCAGCTGGGAGGTCCCAGGAGATAGTAAGGCTCACTGACTGATTAGGTCCCAGGTAAAGCACTGCCCTGGAGCCTGTTATAAAGCCAAAGTCAATGATGACGTGCACAAGCACACGCACACGCACAGCTACAGTAAACCTCTCTCTATGATTTTTTTTTTTTTTTTGTAATAGAGTATGCAGACACACATACAGGCACACACATGAGTGCACACCTACTGTCTCAATCAGACAGCTGCTCATGCAGCCTGCTCACCACTGGGATTTCCCTGTGTTGTATATGATATAATGATATTATTCCCTCTATTTGCTGGGTAGTTAGGCACTATGCCAGGCGGCTCTCTTATGAAATTGGGGTACCATTATGATATTATTTCAGGATATGAAATGGCTGTGGAGTGGGTCTGTAGATATAGAGAGTCTTATTTAAAATCTCCACATCATGTTTCTATTTTAATTGCCTCCTTTTCAGTCTTCACATATCTTGGTTACTTTTCTCTCCGTCTCTTCTCGCCTCCAAGCATTCTTTGCACTAGTTTTGCCTTTAACAATAGCTTTCATAGCATTGTACCCACATTTATAAACAAGGCACCACAGTGCAAATAAGGAAGTTAGTGGACAATGGCGGTGCCCCCCTCCAATCCACAGGCAGTAAAACGATAGCAGTCTCTGATTCTATTCTCTGCTCTCTACCATTTTACAGTCTGTCAGCCTGTTAGTAGCTCTGTAGTTTGAAGCTCAGACCGGAACCCTCCAATGCTATTTCCAGCCTGTTTCTGAAAACCCGCTATTGTGGAGGTATAATTACAGGCCTATACGCTGTGCTTAATTCTCAAACAATAGGGTATACTTTTACACAAGGACATGAAATTACGCTCCATTCAGAATGTACTTGACTAGACAACAGAGCTCTTCATGTTCAGGGGGACATTTATGCTTCTCTAACAATACTGTGCAAAAGCCAGACTGTAAGTTTCTTCCTGTTGTTCCCTGTTATTACTTTAATGTTCTCCAACAAAACAATGACAATGGTGTAATCTATCTATCTATCTATCTATCTATCTATCTATCTATCTATCTAACAGGAAGTCCTATGATTTTTCTCCGTGTGTTGCCCATCTCATAAATCAGCTTGTTGTTTCTGATGAGCTACGGGACAAAGGCCATTGATGGGCTTTTGCGACACAGCGTCAAGCTAATGTTGCATGGACGTTAGATTTCAATCTATTTATGTCACCCAGTTCAAATCTGTGCCAGTTTTAAATTTGCTTTTCCATAAATTTTGCAAATTGCCGTTTGGCGTGAACACTATTGCAGCAATGGTGTTGGTTCGCCAATTCTCTGTCAGCCTCCTCTGACAGCCACACAACTCCTGACTCTTAATGGGTGGAAATGCTAACAGCATACGATTCTGGTAAGATACTTTTTATTTATTTATTTTGTCCGCAATATTAGTTATCCACACATTTGACAGCCATAACGTCATAACCTCAGCAACAGACTGGACCCTGGCACTGTTCTGGAGTAGCTGCCACTCAGCATTACTTGTCAGCCTCACAGAAGAGATGGGGCTTTTCATTTAAAAAAAAGAAGCATTTTCAGAGTCAAATAAGATAATAAGCTTATTTGCGACGCCACCAAAACACACCACAGTAAACAGTCCTACTATGGACTAATATTTTAGTGGATGAATTTTGTGGGCTGTTAACTTTCTGTCAATACAATGTCTGTTGTGAAATGTCAGTATGCTATTTCATGTAATGCCATTTGAATTCCCAACATTTCACTGTAGGCTTCTGACAGAGAGTTTTATGTGTCTTATGTTAGTCATCTCCTCCTCCAGTCAGTACTCCTTCAATCCTTTCGTATTTAACGCAGCCATTTTATCATTGTAAATAAATTGAAGGATTCATTTATAATGATAATGATAAAAATTGAGCCCAAATTTATCTAATCATGTAAGGAAATATTTTCTTTCTTGGTTTGTGAAATAGTTACTATTTATTTCCATTTGTTTGCTTTTTCTACCCTTTAGTTTAATTTGATTAAATGTTGTAATTTGTAGACAACAGTGTAGACAAGATATAAATCCACTAGGCGCTCATGGTGATCATTTTTAAACATTTTAAAATGTTTTGATTTAAAATTTACACCGAATAAAATTCCTCTACAAGCGCTTATGTGTTTAATAATAAAGCATTTGAACACACAAATCTCTTAAACTGAATTTTTCATGAGCTGGACAAACATGCACACATGAGAAAAAAAAATTGTAGGAATAAAGTAAACACGCATCGTGGTTCCTGCGAGATGGCATTCAGTCCACACATCACTTCGTATTTGCTGCTATTTCATATCCACACCTGAGAAAACACAATGATGGCCATACAGCAGAGGAGGCAGCAGAGGAGTAAACAGCATGAGGGCACCATTTTCAAACTGTGGTGACCAGTGGCTCCTGTCTGCCTCACAGCCTTGCCTCTGCCCCAGTGGTTCAATGCAGGTATTCACAAACTGGATTCCAGTGGCCACCAAACCATCTAACCCAAGTGGACACAGTGACTCTTCTCGGTAAATAGTGGCTTGTGCCAAAGTATAAACCATATAGTCTCCTTTTCTCTGTAAGTATCTCAGTCTCATTTTTTTGTGCTCCGTGGATTCGCTTCTCTCTGAACCCATCACAAGATTAAAAATGAAAATGAACATGCTGTTTAACAGACCTCACAATTCATGTCCTGGAATTAAATGCTCCCAGTCAGTAATAAATGTAAATGCTGTGTTGGCTCTATTTTCTCTCTAGAAAAGGAACTAATGATGGTTTGGGGGAAGGTTTACTTCAAAACTATATTTATAAAAAAGATTAAAATGACATTAAGTTGTAAAAAGAACAAACATGTTAAGCAGTTGAGAGTCATTTTCTTTTCTTTATTGAAATTTATGTAATTATTGTTCTGCACTTAATATCTCACCTAAGCAGCTGTGAAACCTGTAAGAGACTTGAGGATTTGGCATGCTCTTGGTAGACACAAAATGCAAATATGGGCCTGCAGAAGAGCTCACTGGAGAACAAACCACACCACTGAGGAAAAATCAAACCAAAAGCACAGCTTTATGAAATCAGAAGGCCGTATCTCTGTGCACACATTGCGGTAGATAGTTTCCTTTTGTTGTTTACTTGCTGTTTGACTGATTTGTTTCTTGGATTCCAGTCAGTCAGACTCTCGGTGACACAAACTGAAATTACATGCAATAGTTTCAAGGAGTCCCTGTCAACCTAAATGTTGGTTTTGAGTTCTGCATTTTGCAGCTTCAGTATTCGGGTTTTTGCTGCTGCCATGCTATGGGGGTTTCTGTTGTTGTTTGTTTGTTTTTTTACCTCATGTGAATGAAAGAGTGCAGTGCTAATTTATCAGCTAAAGCTAGGACACTTGGTTAGCAAGCTACATTCATAAATTTTTTCAGTGAAAGCAACAGACTGTTAAAAAATACTATTTCAATCACCAAAACTCAAGCACAAATTCCTTGAATAGTCTGTACTACATAGTAACCCATAATAATGGAAAGATAATCCGTTAAAAATGCTTCACACACAAAGAATAGATCCAGATCCAGTCTAGGAGCTGATTTAGACTTCTCCGGGGATTTAGACTTCTCCAGGGAATCTTTGTAGAGTCTACGATGTAAGTAGCCGATGTTGGCGGCATTTGTGCTTGTGGGTGCTGGATTATGTGTTAATTATCGTGTGGTCATACCCTGGTGTTTTACATACGATACTGCAGGTTTTTTCCCCTCTTGTTCCACCTCTTTGTTGTGGTTAGTTTCTTCAAGGTGGTCATAGCCCGTTTCCACTAGTACCTACTCGGGTTAGCTCGGCTCAAGTCATTTTTTAGGGTTTTCCATTAGGTCGACATACCTAATACCAAGCTATCTGAAGCGGTCTGAAAATGTGACGTCAACAGACTGCATGCCACCGATTGGCTAATCAGGGGCATCACTCGATGAGTAATGAGAGCATTTCTTTCACAAAAATCAAAACCACAATTTTTAAAACCTGACAAGGAGGGAAATGGCTACATAAAAAAAACAAGGCTGTGGTTCCCAAGCCTGATAAACAGCCATTCACCAACCGCCAGGTATATCATCACTTAATGTCCTTCATTTTTGTCGTGTTCGTGTTGCATATGAATGATGTTACTGGACATTCAGCTGCGTTGCCATGATGACCCTACACAATTTAGGTGGTACTCGATTATAATGGAAAACGACCAAAAGAAAGTCGAGTCAAGCTGAGTAGGTAGTAGTTGAAAAGCGCTGTCTATCAGCTACAAGGATAAAATGAAACAAAAGACAACGCTCACCAGAGATGACAGATCAAGTTTCATGCAGCGAGTTTAATGCGTTTAGCTGTTATTGATGTTTCTTTAAACTTTATGTGATAAATGCAACCAATCATTTTTTTTGTCCTTCCTTTTCTGCTTTTACTAAGTATGTAAAAAGAAAAAATAATAAATGTGAGTAGAGTTAGAACCTCTTCTTGCGTTTGCATTTGTGGAAAATATGACAGCCCTGGGTTGGCTTCTTGTACCTTCTCTTTTAGGGCAGTGCCTTCCCTATTGCTCTGTGTATGTCTTCTTTGGTGGGTGTAGCTGAGCGACTTAAAGGTGCAGTACACCTAAGCAGGTTGGGCACTGTGAGGCAGTGTTGCCAGAGCTTTTTGTCTTCTCTTAGTGTTTCTCTTCTTCCCCAGGCTGGCTGGCTGACAGAACGTTTGGTTTTCTCTTTTTATTTTTTCTTGCACTCACTTACTCATACACTTAGCACGCACATGCATATTGAACACATGCTAATTTGATGACATTTCTTCTCGATCTAATTAAAATACCTAACGTCATGTTAAGACTATATGCGGTTTCCTTTTTTAAATTTTTGAGCCACGTTGTGACCAAAAATGACAGTATGGAAAATGACCATAACATATTTTAATGAGCTTATATGCATTGTAATTGTATTATGTGCAAGAAGTAAAATCTGTTATATTAGTATATTGTCATACATATATAGTAACGTAATACAACATTATAGGCCTATTTTTGATTAAATTGTCTGCTAAAATTTGAAAAAAAAGCTTTATTTATATGCTGGGAGAGTTTAACATTACGAGCTAATAAAATCCATATTTTTGAACTGTTAAAGAGAGTTTAAACAGAACTCTAGGTGGTGGTATTCATCATTAATTAACTGAATGCCATTGCCAGGACACACAACATCTTTGAAGAACAAACAACGAGAACAAAGTAATTCCTAGAATTTTGATAGGAACTTAAAGACCTGCAGTAGGTCACGAATTGTACTTGAATAAATATTTTTTTTCCTCATTAACCTTTCTACATGATTTATTGGCTGTGACATAAGTAGAGACCGGTGTATTTTTGCAGGAACCTAAGCATCATCTTGCTATGGCAAGCAGTGGTCTAAAGGCTTTCCACATTTATCAAGCATAATTGCTGCTTAAAGTCTTAAATTATTTATTATTGTGAGATCTGACAGTGCTGCTCAGAAGCAAATTGGGATCATCTTCCATGACCACCAAGGATTTGCAGATTGGAGGCAGAACTAAGTTTATTTCCTCAGCTCTGCTTTTATCCCTGCAAACGAAGCGTTTAAAAGGATCACCCGCGACAGATAACCACGTTACTGTACAGACGAATAACGTCGCTGCTCTTAAGATCCTGATTTTGTCTGTGAATTTTTTTCTCTCTTTCCTTCACCCTAGTCTAATTGTGCTGATGCTCTCCCCGTGGGTTTTAATGTTTGACACGGCGAAACGCTCTTAAATCCTCCTCAGTGCTCCCTCCCTTATGAGACCCAGTATCTTAAAAGCAAAAAGGATGTATGTCTAATTCACAAATTTATCACTTTGCAAAATGATGCATTAAATGAGAGGGGACACGCTCTGATTTGAAATGCTGACTTTAGAAAAGAAGTTGTGATTTTCAAAATTAGTTTAGATGGGCTCCCTTTCACCCCTCACCCACCCGGCTGCCTCCTACGTCCTCTTGCTTTCGCAGTTATATCACTCTTGACACTATAGCACACAACACACACTCAGTCTGGCTATGTGTACTTGTGATCTACATATATACATATGTATTCTGTACATGCATTTTTTGTTTTTATTTTTTAAAGAATATTCTGACAGGATTGCCTTCATCAGATTATATTTGTTGTTGAGGACAAGCCATAATCTTGCTTTTCTAAGCCTTGAGTGCTTTTCATGTTTTTGACCTTGAGAAACTGCTCAAATTCTGCTTAAGGCCAGAGTTAATATTTCAGACTCACTGGCAGAGACTTCCCAGCCGGTTTTTTACTTATATCGTTCATCACAGACTTTCTTTCATGTGCCCTTCTTCATTCTTTGCTGTAATAATTGAAAAGAATTACTCACTAAAGTGCTACTCCGCAGTCTTAATAAAACAAAAGTGAAAACAAATTAAATCTTAAGGTGATAACTGCTGTGTATTTTTTTCTTTACAAATTTTTATTATTGTATGTTATAAATATATTACCATATTCTCATGTTTGGCATACGTGGAAAAGCTGCTCTCTGGAGTATTTTGAGCTCCCCAGAGGTTGAAACCAGAGAAACCATTTTTGAATGCAGTTCTAACAGCTTTTGAACACAGCTCAACTGGCTGTGAGGCACCCTGGGCTTCCTCTCAACAGGTCAACCTGCCAAGAAACAAGTTTAAAGAGAAGAAGAAAAAAAATCAGTGTAAAAGAGTAAATGTAAATGTCTGCTCAAGAGGGAGTGATCCCTGGAGATGTGTTAAAACAAGGGTGAGGACTAAACTGATGACAAGTTCATCCGCACAGCCTACACTGTGGCGGGAAATGGCATGACAGGCTTCGTTTCAAGAGCTTTTCTTTTGACAGTTACGTTATCACCTATGCTATGTTCTTTGAACGTGAGTTGCTAGTGGGCAAAAAAATAAATAAAAATGTCTTTGTATGTTGTGTTGTGTCATCATATTAGATTAGTAAATACAAATACAGTAACACAAGAATACATGTAGATTAAAAGTACCAATTGCTGTTGTCATGTATATATATATACACACACATGCACATTATTCCATATGCATGAAAGTGAGGCAATTTTCAGTGTTGCAGTGTTCCTGTCACGAAATAACACATTCTGAAAGATAGCATTTCAGTGAGAAAACCTAGCCGTGACACATGCTGCCTTCCTTTTGGTATACTACACAGTGTAGGCGAGTGGGTCTGAAAAATAGTGTTCATTGTAAAGTTACCAGGCAGTCAGAGTTCTTTGGCTACTTACCAGGCATAAAGCTGTAAATCAGAGGGAGTCAGCAGATTACTGAAGCGTGGCGCGTGGTTACAGGCTGACTGCAGGTGTGTGTTCTCAACACGAGAGACGAGAGAGAAGTGCAGGGAAAGCCAGAACAGAACTGAGAGCACATGTGGTCTATGGTCACTTCTTCAACTTTCCAGGTGCAGGATGGCATCACTGTTCTACCACCCCCTCCCTCACTTTTCCTTTATTGTGTATATAAGAGATGAAAGAAAAATGCACGTATCCATACATATGCATTGCTTGAACTAATTGGAACAAGGGCCGCTTCAAAATACTGCTGCACTTGTGTTCTTTTTTATCATTTGATTAAGATGCACACAGAGAGAGAGAGAGAGTGCGTGAGTGTGTGTATGCGGGGACATGAGTACAGTATGTGTCCCAGGGGTGCATCATGCTCTATGTTACACACTATTTCATCCCTCATCATATGTGACTCAAAGACTGTTGTTCCTTCCATATATATATTTATTTTTTTTTTAAATCCCACCCTCATTAGAGAAACACACACGCACACAAATGCATGTAAGCACATGTAAGCACTGGTGTAAGCACCAGACGTAACACACGCAGAGTCGAAGGTGAGGTTTGACTAAAGTAGCTGTGAAACTCCAGCCTCTATCAAAGGCCACATATAATGAAATACTCAAAGGAATAAACAGCTCAGACAGTTCTAGACGAATGTTTTACAGTAATGCACACAAAGGCACACATACATCCATACAGTCACAGGAATTTCACCTGTCCAAGACATTGTTACATCTGCTCATATCTTATAGATTTGCAAGTATACAGACAGCTGGTGTTTTCTCAACTTCATCTGAGACAAGGAGGAGTGCGATAAAAATCTACACAACCATTCTCCATGAACCCACTGGGTATAAAGAAGGGGTGGGGGGAGAGTTTGAAGAGAATGTAAAGGTGAACAGGTGAAAGAGAAAAGCAGAAGAGTGTAGCTTCGCCTGCCACCTCTCCGCCCTTTGTTGCTCCCCCATCCCTGCATCACCTTGCCTCGGGGGGTTGAACAACTGCTCTTGATGGGGGGGCAAGTGTTCTCTCTGTTCTTTCTCAGTGCCTCTGGGTGTACTACCAACTCTCACTACCCTGGCGATCTCCTGCCGCCTCACACTTTCAGAGTTTCACAAACACCGAAATACAAACACACATACGAACACACAAGCCCTGTGCAACATCTGAACCCTCTTCACTCTCTGCTCTGTCTCTCATCTTCCTATGTGGGGCTCTTTGTAGCTGCTGTGCCTGAGCTTGGTGAGGAGAACAGGGAGAACAAAGCAAGGGAAAAAAGAAGGATGGAGAAAAGAGAGTCGTGGTGGTGTTGCAGAAGAGAAGAAGGGAGGGGATGGATGAGAAAGCAAGGGAAAGCATTAATGTTCAGAACCTATTGAGAGTGTTGCCTGTTGTTGCTTGAAGAACGTAGGTCTGTGAGCCTTTGCGCACCACAGCTTGATTTGGGGGTTGTCCCCAGCTGTGCGTGGAGACAGCAGTAAAGAGATGTGGCAGAGACTCTAATTAGATGGGCCTAAGTGTTCTGAACTGAGGGAGAGCCCTGGAGTGCAAGCAAACGCTGCTCAGCCCCCCTGCAAATAGAGCAGGAGGAGACCCCCAGCAGTAATTACAACGTTTCACAAACCAAGCAAGACACATCCAGGAAGTTTTCAATCAGAAAAAACCCCTCTTGCACTCACTGGGGAGCGGGAAAGGGGTTGTATTTCATTAGCCCTCGCCATAGGATCCTTTAAAAGAGGGTGCGTGGGGTTAAGCTTTGACTGCGGAGGTCATCCTGTTGCGTCTGCTGTAACGTGAATGTGATTTAGCACTGTTAGTGAAAATATATTAGACACAGCATCTCAAGAGACTGCTGCAATATCACAGAAATACTCACAATGTTTGTATATAGGAAACCTGCTTTTTTAGATACACGCTAAAATCTTAAAAAGTCATATTAGAGTGAAGTCTGTTGAAAAGTTACATGGCTGCCTGGAAATTACCAACCATCCAATTAGTAAATTTTTGAATATGTGTTTTGATGGAATATCGGTGTCATGGGGAAAATAAATAATAATTAGTGTGACTTTGAGTGTGTTCTCTGATTGGTCAACTATGTCACATAGTCTAATTGTATTCAAATCAAACTCAAGCTACATATGCACAAATAAAAGTTGATTCATATGCACAAAGGAAATGAGATGATTATGTCATTTTGTTTTGTTTCAACTAAGCCATATGTGTTACTGTTCTGTGCATGTAGCGATTGTGTAAGTATGCTTTTCTGTGTGACAAAAACAGCCACAGCAAAGGTGTGAAGGCACTCTCACCTGTCTAAAGCCGGAAGCATCTGAAACCCACACAGACACACACTCGCACACACACATACACAGATGCATACACACACTGTGCCATGTGTCACCGAAAAAAAAAAAAAAAAAAAAAAACAGATGCGCTAGGAACAACACTGCATCAATTATCTCACCAACTTCACTCAGTAAATTAGAAAGGGATAATTATGTCGTACTTATTTTCCTACCGTGTCTATCTTATTCACTTTTTTGGTTTTGGCATGAGAAGTGGCAGTTGTCATAGAGTGCATGTAAAATCATCTGTGCAGGTATAAAATGTCTAATCTATATTTTTCCTGTTGGGATTAGCCAAGGATGTCGTGCTATGGCTGTCACAAAGTATTAGTGAGAAAAAAAGAGGAACAGGAGCAATATGGGACACCTACAACTTTCCTGCCAGACCAAATTTGGTATATATATTTAAAAAAGAAGAAGAAGAAGAAGAAGAAGAAGAAGAAGAGGAAAGAAAATACATAACATTCAATAACTCTTTGAATGTCATGTTGTTAATTCTTATTATATTAATTATTATACCAATAGCTAAAGACATTATGTGCTACTAAGATAAATGCACAAGTAACCCTCTTTTCACATATGTTTTCCTGTAAAATATTTGCTTACATCAAAAACATAAATATGTATTAGCTTTATCTTGTCTTTCTCTCTAAAATCCACATGCATTTACTTCACTGCAGAGATGGTAATTACAATCACACTAAATAGGCTTCAACCGTATCAAAAATTAATTTATATCAAATTTATTTGGGTTATCCATTGCTAAAACACATGGTTTTTGCATGCTAATGCCATATATTTTGAAACATTCCTGCAATTCAATTACTTGGGAATATCATTAAAGGCAACAAATTTACAGTTTAATTTGTGTGGACTATTTAAGACGCTCCAGAGCTACAGAATCCCCTTCCTCTGTAAGTGGATTAATTAATTTGAATCAATAAAGTCCCTTAGTCGGTTTGCACCACTCCCACAAAAAATAACTAACTCCACACAAAGCCTTATCAGTCGCAGTGGAGGTCCAAACCCTCCCTTTTCGGCTACAAAATGAAGTTTTGCTGAGACAATTACTGGCAGATTTCTGCACTTTATTTTGCTCCTTAAGCTTTTTGGAAAAAAAAACAACTTTTTGAAATGTGTTAATCTGTTTCTAGCGTGAGCTTGTGTTTGCAGCACATTTTTCCTTTTGAATACCAATAATAACATGTCTGTATATTTTTTTTTTAAAGTTGGTATTTAAATATTTTATCATCTATTTCTTTAAACCCAGGCGTTTCAAGCTTTTGTTTTTCTTGGAAATCATAATATAATTCAAAGAAATTATCATTTGAGATTTGAACACTCATGAGTGATGGATATGACCAAGATGCATCTGGAGGAGAAATTCGTCTAAAGTCTTGTAGTTTTATTTTTATTTGTTTATTTATTTATTTATTTAGTTAGTTATTTGTTTGTAATACGCACATTTAGAAATGTTAGTTAGAAGTGCAGGATATAAGCTTCAACTACCTTCTTCCCTTTCTGTATCCTATTACCAGCTCCACAGCGTGGCTGGAACGTTCAGCTTGTGAGTCTGTGTGTCTTTGTGTGTGTGTGTGTGTGTGTGTGTGTGTGTGTGTGAGAGAGAGAGAGAGAGAGAGAGAGAGAGAGAGAGAGATCCTGGTAAATATTGATCCTGTTATACCTACCATATTAAGGACTACCACAAAGGTACAGTAGGTACTTTACAGGCCTGGTCTGAGAACTAATTACCACTGAATGTGTCCCATTGCAAGATAGAATTTGTAGTTTTACAGCTGCCTGGTTTATTAACAGCCCATGAATAAACAGTAGTTAGTTTTAGCTCAAAGAAAGATGAGGATGTTAACTGGAAATAATAGTTAACTAGCGTGTCACATACAACCCTGAAATGAAAATCTGCAATCCAAACACAGATGAAAATTCAAAAGTTGTGTTTTGATTGAATAAGAAATGGAATAATCTGGCTACCTAGTGGAAATATAAGTTAAGCATAAGAATCTGTGGATTTAAAGAAAAAAAATCTCCATTTGACAGGTTTTGTGCAAAACAGCGGGAGACCGAGTTGGTTGATGAGTCACTATGACAACCCTTCAATGTAAAATTCATGTAAAGAACAATATTCAGCCTCCACATGTCAGTGTTAAACATTGGTTTTGCTGTTTTAGTGTCATTTTATATTATTGGAAATGCATAAAAGTGCAGCATGTTGCCTTACCGCAAAAAAGAGAGAGAAAAAAGAAGCACCTCCAGTGGATTACCTCAATTTCTGTGTGTTTCCTTAAACTTGTAAACAAGATCATTCATGGTACATTTGATTCCTACTTTCAATTAAGGAATTAGTTCAGCTGTCTTCAAACATAAAGATTATAATGTGTGATTTGTGTCAACTTTCACTCCTGGCTTCTAAGAGGAATGCCCAGTTTAGTGTTTAGTTTTGAGAGCGCGTCTGAAAATAGTGCTGACAGATGACTCTTATTCATAGCAAGTTGAGAGTGTCTTGTTTTAAACAGGCTGAGAATAAAATATTCATCAGTGACAGGTAAGAACATTAAGAACATATTGTTCGCACACAAACACACGCCCATACACACACACACACACAATGTCGGGTTTTCCTCTCATACTCACTTTCTCCCACACTCCTTTCCTCCGTCATGGTGAGGAATCTGTTGCAGAGGTGTTGCATTTCTGTTTGTGTACGTGGCCGTCAAAAGTCCGGTGAGGAAAATATGAACAGCTACACGTATAAAGAAAGCTGTTCAGCAAGGACAGCTTATGTTGCATGTATCAGTGCAAGAAGAACACAATGCATATGAGAGCGTTACACTTGCATGACTTGCTCAAAATGATCGGTTTGTTAGTGTTTCTGTCTTCAGCTTCTCAGAACCTACTGGTGAAGTTTGCGCAGCTGGTGAAATGTAATATCTTTCCCGTTAAATTAAATTAAAGTTTTTTTTAATAAAAGTGTTATCAGTTGTTTTAGTAAAAACTCAGACCTTTGCAAAATAAAATGTGTCACTCAACAATATCACAGAAATGAGAGAAATTGAAGACATCAAATATAATATGAGGCACTAGATTAAACTACTCTAAACAGATGGTGACAAAAGATGGTCTCTGTCTTTTAAATTGCCACATCTGTGTTGTAAAGCTGAAGCCAACACAGATTCTATCAAAGTCACAAGCTAACACAATTCAAAAAAAAAAGATTTAGAAATATTAGCAATATCTGTTTATTGAAAAAAAAACAAAGAAAAAAAAACTTGATTTTAGTTGTCTGCTGCTGCCCGCACAGTGGTTTGGTACAGATTCAGTTCAGCCAACGATGAGTAACCTGGAAGTGCCAACCTCTTTTAAGCTTACTGAATGCAAAATAAATTTGTTTATTAATTCCTTTTCTTAAAGTTTTTTATATTTCAAACAGGTGAGATGCATTTGTTTCTAATGTTTATAAATGATGCTGAAGCCATGATGCCCATTAAGATTGAAAGTGTGACTTTGCATGAGGCAAGTATTTGAGCACCTTGTTTTAAAAAATGTGCCCATAATGTGTATTACACATTATGTGTATTACACATCATGGGCTGGGGTCAACAGAAAGCAGGAGGTTGACTGCTCACTTGTAGTCGCATGATAAGGTCAGGGTAAATCGGGAATGGAGATGTAGAGTCTGACAAGATCCATTCAAGCATTGGAAATTGGTGTCTGTGTCATTTTTTCAACAGTGCTAGTTAAAACTGAAAATGTAGAAGATGTCTTACAAGTGCCAAATGAGATGCATTTATATTTTTGCCTATTTCACTCAGTAAATACCAACTTCAGAATCACTGAGGCTATGCATCACGTGGTAACGAGGCCTGCGAATCAGTATGAACACATAAGCACTCAAAAGATCAGTGCTTACATTGACATCTGAGACCCGCATAGGAAAGGACGAAAGATAGCCAGGTGACAGCAATGGAGATCACGTGGAACACAACAACTACCATCACCACCGGATATACTCACCATCAAAGGACTCTCAGTCAGAAGTGGACAGGAATGGAAAAGTATAAGAGGAAGTGTGTGTTTCTTGCACACATCTTTTGAAAATTACTGTGGCACTCCTATTTTAGAAGCATTTAAAAATGTTTTTTTACATTGTCATTGTCTGGCAATGGCAACATCACCGATTAGATTTTGTATCATTTTGCAAAGTGTAGTTAACTAGTGACACAGTCTTAAAACATTTATTTTTTCCCCTTTGTTTTGAATGTGCCACTAGCAAGTGATACATGTTATGGAAATGCAGATACTATTGTGAGAGACAGGAAACGTGGATGTTATGTTTTCAAGTTCCATAATTCCATGATTCAGGTTCCAAGAAAAAATAAATAAATAAAAAGCACCATTCACTGTCCTTTTAGATGTGTTTTTTTATGTTAGGAGAGTGGGCAGTTGGGCATTTTAACCTAAAACACTGTAATGGGTGACACCTCAGAGTTATACTCGCACTCCATGTCCATCTACTCAGAACAGCACTACCAGAAACTAAGCACAACCAAGAGCTGCCCTTTCAAAATGCTTTTACCCTTTAATGGCTCTACACAAAGGTACTAAGTTCTAGACTCGTAAAATGACAGAAAATCAATACTGAGGAGAATCTGAGCTACAGCAAGCCCAAATAATGTGTTAGACCAGAAAAAGTAGTCAACCTGGGTGATGCTAAACCTCTGTTTAACCTACTAACAATTTAGATGTAGTAGTCATTTTGTTGTGTGAACTGATAGTGCTCTATTTTTTTCCCTTTCTTACAAATGCTCTTCCAGAAACCAACTAGTTCGGCTTTGCTGTTATTTCAAAGTGGAATGCATTGTTGTTAACAAACAGAAAACAATCACTGGTACTTCCCATAATAATAACTAAAATCCAGCCGGATGTGACCATAATCCACCAGTGGTGCCAGGGCATATGGAAGATCTAGAGGCATGCCTCTCCATCCTGGTGGATCCATCTGTCAGTCTTTGCTGGTGCTTTGCTGCTTTCTCTGGCACATTTGACAGCCCCACGCATCAGCTAGATTAGAAAATTATATAAATGTAAGGTTGGAAAGGTGTAATTGAAGATGGCAAAAGGGCTGATTGGGAGACATTTAAATGATTATTCTTTAGTGTTCAACACGGAGGGTGTGTGGCAGAGGCCGCAGTGAGAAACACTTTGAAATTATTACCGTTCCTGACAGGTGGATGACAAGTCTCGCTCTATCTCTTTCTCCTCCTGTGAACCTATGCACAGTGTCAGTATGTACATTTATATAAGCTTGTGCTCACAGTGCCTGAGTTTCTGTGCTCCGCTTGTAAGCGTGCGCTTGTAAGCGTGTTGTATAAATGTCTTTGTGTGTCTTTGTCTGCATTCACTCATCAGGATGTGTGAACTTGCATGTGATATTGCTGGCAGGCAAGAGTATAAGCCCTGTGGAGCTTCTTACTCAGAGGCACCACAAAGCAGAAAAGCTTTACATCAGACGGGTTACAGTATCGCTACAATGACAGCATCTAATGGAAGAAATAAGACACCTTGTAATGAAGATGCTAATTTAAGAAATATCACACTGCTCTCTGAAATATAAATCAGAAGGACAAATATAAACCAGACGCAGATGCAACAGTGGAAGGACGACTTAGCCTGAGAAAAGGGATGTTCCACCTTAATTAGGTACATTTAATATTAAATATGAAATAAATATTTTTCAATGAAACCTTAACATATAATGCCAAAAAAAAGGAAAATGTGGGTTTTTTTTTTTATGAAATTATGATGAAATTACAGAGCTCGACTAATGAGGGGTTTTTCCAGCTAATACTCATATTTGGAGATTTAAAAATCAGATATTCAGAATCAGCTGGTTGTCGTGACATAGACAAACTATGCAACATCAACACTCATAATGTTGCTGAAGGTCGATTATCTTGTTTGCTGTGACAAATGTTAATAGTGATAAATTAAAATTTTAAATGTTTAAATGTTATTTTTTACAAATCTTTTAATAACGTTGTTCAAAGGGTATTTATTGTACTTACAGGAAAGTTTTATTGTCATCAGCTGGTTGTTTTGCATAGTATCACATTCAGAGCAGATTGTAGATTATGTAGATTCTCATAGATATTCTGATTCCAATATATATCATAAATCTGTATGCTTTTGATTCTGCAGACCTCTACTTGCAGAAAGGTTTTTTCCTGTCTCCTGCGTCTTGATGATACACACACCCATGTTTACCAAATGGCTGAAACCAACTTACACTAAAATCACGAACTGTGCATCATAAAATTGCCATTGTTAGTCAATCATGAGTTTTGTGCAACAAAAAAGGACTTTTATCTTGTATGTATGTAAATAAAATACCCTATGCATTGCATCGTCCGAATCATTGTAGAAGAATAAGATTCTTACACAGGAAAAATTATTCTTAAAATTGGAGCAGGTTAGGACCTTCACTCTGTTGCATGCGTGGCAATCACACAATGCCACAATGAAACAACTGACATATTATTTTTTCCCCTGACATAGTCAGACGTTTTCTATCTCTGCGGTTTGAGTCAGAGTTGTGCTCTGTCATGTTAAATGCAGTTGACAGAAGGGGCAGGCAACACCCTAAACCTCTGGTCTGAGACTTTGTTTTCCCTAGGCACCAAAGCACAATACTTAATCAGACCTTGGTCTGTGAACTGCAGACTGTGGCTGTTTAACTGTAGTCTCTCATGTCACGTTTGCCATATTCTGAAAGCTCGTAGGAAACACCTTAGCCAGATTACTGGACTTGCTAGAAAAACTGAAGTAGTATACGGGACTTTAAGAGTGTTGAACATGAAAAGAGGAGTATTAGTGATTCTGATTTGAATTTAATGATGTAAAAATAGCAAAAACAGCTGTGAACAGTTTGTGTTTAACATTATGACTAAAAAAATTATATGACTCAGTTTGGGTATACCACAGTTCAAATGACCCAAGACTGAGCTCAGTAATTAGGTCATGAAGGTTTGGTAATGAAAGAATCTGCATAAGAAGATAAATAGGTTGATTTTGTTTTGTTTTTTTGTTGTGTTGGTGGTTTGCTAACTAAACCTTAACTTTTGAAAGTGATATATCCCCCCAAATAGGAGAAATAACAGCTTAGAAAACTTGACAAACAGAATGAATTCTTTGAGGTGTTTATATCCGAAAAACAAGATACTTTTTTTTGCACACAAAGATCACAAATTCTTTAGTTTACCCTGACCCTAGGTACATAAAGAATGTCAACTTAACTTAAGAAGTGATTAGTTCATTTATTTATTTATGTATGCTTTCACACTGATTAAAACGTAAACTTCAGGGTTTAACAAAATGTTATAAAAAATGATGCTATTTTGTATATTGACATCCAGAAAAAGTGAGCATATGTAAATATACGACATACGCTCATAGAAGCAGTGTCACTTCAAATAATGAGGTATCCTACTTAAAATGCAGTCAGTAAAAAAAATAAACAATTAAAGAGACAGTCTTACTGTCTAAAGTAAGAAAAACCTATCTTACATTAACTGAAACAGCAGAAGTATGGTATGCACTGCTCTGAATCTACAAACAAAAGACCTGCTGTTTATGCTCATGCTTAATATAGTCTTAGAAAGATACACTATTCAACTATTTATTTCTTGGCATGTTTTCAAAGAAAGACTGGATTCTGTACTGAGTTAATATGTCAATATTGAATAAGGTGCAGTTAGTTTGGGTTTAAATAAATGGCATCAAAAGTTCATTAGGGTTTGTTCTGGTTTGCTTACTGCCACTGGGGGATGCCCTCTTCCATTGACTTAAATGTGTGAATATTAATCAAGTTTACATTTGTGATACTGTGAGTTTGGTCTGATCGACTGGCCTGAAAGCTTATGAGATCTCCCTAATCAAGAAATAAATCATCCCATTTTCCCGCCTTTCTTACTGCGCTAATATCTATGATGTTATCCCTACATTGTAAATATAGGGCTGATGTCCTATATTGGACCACACGTCACATTAGGCTAATTTAAATCTTCTGCCAATCGCAATCGTCATACAAGTTCAAAAAGCATATTATATATGTTTATTTTACAAAATGTATTTAGGGTGAATACACTGTACATTGGCTACAGTAACAAGAAAATAGCCTTCCTTCCCAATTTACACTCAGCCCCATGGAAACAGGGTGAAAAACGTGGGGGAGATTTATGTGGAAGTTAAGGCAAATCCAGAGCAGTAAGTGCAAGGGAAATTGCTTTGCTTTGTTACCATGGCCACCTGAAAATGCTTTGTGTTTTTCTCCAGCACAAGAGATGATGAACAGAGAGGGGAGCATGCGGAAAAATATGTGTTCATGACAGATCTGAATGTTAGTTGATTACATACAAGATTAACTGTATTATGCGTGAAGATATTTTCATTTATTTCTTTCATACAGATTTAAGTGTATTTGACATTTTTAACTTCTGTGCCTGATTTATTTCACTCATTAAACTGAAGATCATGACTACATGTGATGTATATTTTGAATTCCTTACAGTAGTAACAAGACTCACATTTATTTCATGTACAACTACCCTTTTGGAAAAATGTCAGACTGGAATTACAGAAGGAACAGTGTGGGCTAAAGAGTTAGCCATGGCACTGGGCATAACCCACCTTTCAAAAGAGCCAGATGGAAAGGGTAAGGTTTCAGTCAAAATATTGTTTTTGGATTGAGGTGTGTAAGTGTTCTCTCACTCTTGCACTCTTTCAATCTCCCTACGTCCTTGTCTCTCTCAATCTTTCTCTCTTGTGCTTTCCAGCACTCCTTCAAATCCTCCTCCTGTTGTGTTTTATCTGATCTTGTCAAAGGTCTCCCCTATAAAACCAACGAAAGCTCATCAGGGCAGACCTCTGGAGACCCGGCTCGGTAAGTCCTGGTTAGGTTGCGTTCAGCTAATATTTATCAAAAATGCCAGAGTGCCGAATAAAAAGTCAGCACTTCAAATCTTTTTTTTTTTTCAGAGTGATTCACGATGAAATGTATGGTGAAAGGCACCAGCGGTCTTAAATCAGCAGTTTTACTCTTAGACGCTTGATAAACATGCGGCCCACAGGTTTGTGTCTGGCCTGATGGGGCTGGGGGCAGAAAGGTATGTGCTTAGTGGTGATTGTGTGCCATGGCCTCCCCTCATTCTCCAAAGTCGAACACACACAGAGTGACCTTGTGTGGAGCAGAGGGGTGGGCAGACACACTAAAATCAGCTCACGCCATGCAGTACTGTTGGCAAAAGAAAAAAATGATCCTTCAGGATTACACACGCGCCCACAATTACTCACTAAAAAGCATTAGTTCTACCCGACTCTGCATTATTATCTTTTTTTTAACTAACGCTAAATACACTTGCACGTATTCCTACATGATTCTCATAATCATCAGCTCCAAGTGAGACTGCAGGGTTGCCCCAGACTACTGTGGACTTGTTATACAAGCACCCATAAATCCACCCAGAGTTACATAAACCTGTCAGTGAGTTCATTACAATAATTATTTTAATTTTCTGTTGATGATTTAATGATAAAGCAACAGAAAAAAATAGAGAAAATAAAAAAACAGTGAAAGCAGTTTTCAGAAGAGAGGCCATGCCATGTTTCCTGTTGAACACTTGTCGCCTTTCAGCTGACAGAACACTTTGTGTTTCACTGCTGGCATAGCCCACAGCGCTGTGAGCCATAGCAAAGAAACACCTTCACCCTCACTGGCACGCAGTTAGAAGCATATACAATATATACACAGAATATATGCTTAACAGTCCACATGCATGAAAAACCTATGAAAACATCATCATCAACCCAGCGGTGATGCAAATTAGGATTACCATACTTTACTGTTAATTTAAAGAAAAATAAAAGCAACACAAAAAAAAAAAAACCATCAGTTCCTGGGTGAGAATACTTAAGTCAGACCAACAAAGAATACCAGCTCAGCACAGACATCTGCAGCCTGTGCATACAACTGATTAGCAATTATAAATAACGTTATGAAACCACCTTCGTATAGCCTTACGAGAATTAATCAGAAAAATATAATAAAACTCAAACTTAAGCATCCACATGCAAAAAACACAAAAACAGAACATTGTCATATAGCTGCAGTGTGCAATGCTGTGGGGTTTTCAGGTTTCCCGATAAAACTAGCACGGAGTTTGTTAGATTGTTCCAAAGGTATTGATGAGGGCTTGTCAAAATCAGAAGAGAGTTAGTGCAACATCCAATGAAAGTAGAGGTTACTGGAGAGAGTACTGCGATACCTAAAGGAGACATGCAACAGCTGCACATCACGAATTATGATTTTGTTCACTTAGCATAACTGCTATGATTGAGATATTGCTAATTTTACCCGTTCAAATCTAAGACGACTGTCCTTGACTTCGCTGAATTGTTGTGGGGTTTTTTTTTGGTACTTTAATCAGCTGCTTAATCTTTACATATCTCCTGACACTCACTCAGCAAGAATAAACATTTAGCAGAGTATCTTTCCAAAATATCCACCAGTGCAGAGAGGTACCCTCATTCAATCACACACAGCTTCCTCTCTGCCTGAGCAGCTGACATGTCCTCATACAGTTTATTATAGCTTATAAAGTGACTTTTGTTTTTACTCTCCCACAGATATGACTTTAAATAAGGTAAAGCACAAAGCTCAGAGAAAAGTACAAACTGTTTTTTTTTTTTTTAAGAAATATAAAAATTTCTAAAATTAAAACTGTCTCATTAGGACAAGATACACATGTAAAGGTTTTGTGATTGTGCTACAGCTTTACTGGTACTTGTGCTCCTTTCTTACCATTTTTCTCCACACTCATAATCAGACAACCAGGATTTGGTCATCTGTAGTGCACTCTATTGATTTTTTTTTGGGGGGGGGGGGGGGGGGACAGACCCACTATTTCCCAACTGGCAAGAAAGAAGTGTACTAAGGGGAAGTCTTTAACCAAAATACACAATAATACAATACAGCACGGTCATATCATCTTCGATCAAGACACTGAATCCCTCATAGAGGTAGGTCACAATTAAATGAGCTCCCCCCAACAACCCGCTCCCCACCCAATTCCCTTCAAAAAAGATTAGTGAATTCCTGCTCATGATGTCACTGCAAATGTACCAATGTATAGGTACCCTGGATTGGATAGGTGTACAGGTAGTCATGGTGACAGAAAAACTTCCCCAGATAAACAGATTAGTTGATTATCTGTGCCCAGAAACATGAAAACAATACAACTAGATCAATACAAACCATATTTCACTGTCAGGAGTGTGAACACCTATCATCCAGGGAACACCACTGTTTTATCTCGTGTCTCAGTGGATCCACTCTTTTGGATGTATTCTGGGAAAATACCAATCTATAGTCTACTCATCTTTCCTTTGTGCCATCAGTCTCCACATTAGCAAATTGGTTGACTTAAGAGGGATATATAAAACACTAATTTAGGTGTATTGTTCTGTCATTATCTACATTAGATTTTGGCATCAGGTATGAGAGCGTGACTGGAAAATTTGTGATAAAATTACAATTACCCCTGTGCCACCCCCGCAAAACTCAGCTAATGTACAAACAGTCACAGGGGATGTTATGATTTAAGCTTGTTGATTCCTACATCCTACTGAATGTATCATTTAGAAGGGAAAATGGCTTACAGTCTGGATGCCAGCGGCTTTGGGAAATTCAGAAGTTTTCTTTTGGATGAAGATGTATGATTTTTATCAGGTAGCAATGAAAAGGAGAAACATTTCCGGAGTAATATGTTTCTTTTAAAAAAAAACAAGACTGTAGGTGGATTTTAGTCATAGATAAACTCAGCTAAATGAGCTTATAATTACGAAATTATAGGTGTATACCACTGCACCTGGTATTTTGACATTGGACAAGATGCTATCAATGCTGACAAATCCCTTCCAGTGGCTCATTTATTTGCACGATTACACAGATTGGTTATGCAAAGAGTAGGAGTATTTGTTATGTAAAGTTATACTGTATATGTATATATACGCATACTTTTAAGAAAGATTAAAAGAGGATATTGAAAGTTTGTGTGCAGCAGAACTGTGGATATGTGAAGGGGCAAAAAGGGGAGTCTTTTTTTGCCACTGTGGAGGTGGCAGCATTCTTGGTAGGGCTTATATGCCAGTGCTGACAAAGGTCTGGGGCATGTGTATGCATCAGGGGAAATGGGGGGTGGGGGGTGACACTGATCCCTCAGAAGGCTATATTTACCCAAGAGTGATAGGGGCAGGTGGATTCAGCTGGGATAGACGGGTAGGGGTGGTAGAGATGGTTGGAAAGAACCGGACCTGGTTTCAGTTCAGTCAGAGACCGGGGGCAAACAGACAACCCAAATTGGGGGTTCTATTCAAAGCCAGCTGGTCTGGCTTTATTACATGCAGGACATCTATTTAAGGTCATTTGTGGCCTTTTGTTTTCTTTTTATCCATTATCACGTTTGTTTGTTTTTTTCTCTTTTTCAACTTTTTTTTACCTGTTTGATTCAGTCGGGCCTCAGCTGGTGCTGGAGGGTGTAGCTTCCTGGAGAAGCAGAGAAAAGGCACGGGTGAGTTTATAAATTACACCTATTCCACTTTTTTTTTCCACCCTCTAGTCTGAATCTCATTCTCTTAGTGGAAAACCTGTCTCTGTCAGAACTTCAAACACTTTGCACAGCAGGTCATGACATGTTTAACAGATTAAGCCATAATTTGGATATCTGAGCTGCACAATTTAAACCATTCTGAAATTTATTTTGCAGCCGCATTGCCTAATTGTTTCATTATAGCTTCGCAGGATTTAGTGAATGATGTCTTTGTCATGTAACCCAACACAGAAGTGCCTATACCAGTATGAACAAGGCTAGAATATCTACTTAACTGCTGTTTACATTTAGATTTTCCTGCTCCTGAAAAAGTAGAAAGACACCAAAAAAAAAAAAAAAGAGAAAAAATCTCAAACAGTGTTGTAGGAGGAGCGAGGTCCCAGCTGGTGCCAATCACCTCTGTTGAGCACTTGGGGAATAGCTGATTGAGGCTCCTGGAAGTGCGTGTGTGTGTTTAGTTTTAAGAGTGTACATTTTTATGTCTCCAAGGCAAGAAAAATGGTTAAAGTCAGTAAAGTGGAACTTTATATTGTGCTGTTTCTCTGTTTCTAATTCTTCACAGTCAGTTTAGGTTACTTGTACCGTTATGGGTAATTGCTCAGAACATCTCATTGCACGATCTGGAATTATCAGTGAAAGAAAGAGCGTGGCCTTAAAGTGTTGTTTGCTTTAGAAATGACTCATTCCCTCAAGGTGGCTGCACTAGATGCAAATACATACTTCAGATGAAACGTGTGTTTCCCATTTTGGTGTCTAATGAAGACATACTGGACAAACTTTTGATTGACAGAAAGGGGACTATTCTTCACCAGGGGATGTAAGAATATGTCATTTGTCCCAAACTGCGTAAAAGGGTTTTATTTTTTAAGTTTGTTTCCACATTAGATTTAAATTTGTTGATGCTTATAAATTTCATATCTTTAAATTTGAAGTTCAGGGTATTTTAGACTATTTATTAAAATCGTTACTAAGTCAACTGTTGACACAGACAGTGGATATAAAACTTTATTATACTCCTACTTGAAAAGGAAAACAGTTTTATTTTTCATTTTTAATATACATCTAAACTTGAGAAGTACACATGCACACATGTCATGTTATTCACCCAAAAAGCAGAACAGTAGAAACTTTGACCCAGTTTACAGGAACAGTGCAGTCCTTACTTTACTGCTTCTCTGCCCCTGAATTCCATGGCTTTGATGGTCAGCGGAGTTGAGGAAACGCACTGTTTTCTTTCTCCGTAGGGTGGTGAGCGCTCTTGTGCAGTTGCCTCTCTGCCTTTGAAACTCACCTCATCCTGTCTTTCCACCTTCCAAGTCAGCTATTGGTTTCATTGTTGCTTCCAGTTTTTTGTTTTGTTTTGTTTGTTTTTTGTGTTGCATGAATAGTAAGTAAATTATAATTATTAATAAATTTTTAACTTAAATGGTAATGTCTCAAATGTGAATGTCAAAGTTTGGTCAGTGATAATACGAGCACAAATTTTCCCTAAAAATGTAGCTTTTAGTTTCAGTGTTTCACTTTGTCTGGTGTTAAGTGGAAGGTAATTCAATGCAGATATGCATTTTGTGGTTTCAACTGTGTCACAGTGTCTTTGTATAAATTAGAGGGAACGTTAAGATACACTGTAGAAGTAATTTGCTGATTTGTTGTTACTGTGTAGCTGCTGCTGACAGAAAGCATTGGTAGTATTTAGTTTCCATGGTTATTTTGTGGCACCACTGATCCAGATGCTCCCGAGTTACTGAAACTATGTTACTGTAGAAAGTGCATTTCATTTTTAAAACAAATTAGAACTGAACCAAGACCAATTACACATATGGGAGTGATTTCAATTGTGATGCATGAAGTACCTTGGTTCTGTAATGGCTTACAGTAACAGCGTAGTAATTCTGCTCTTATTTTTTTTTCCTTTTCATTCCCCTTTTTATTATCTTTATTATTTAATTTTGGAAGACTTCCAGCAGCGGTCCATCCTTCTGTTTAAAAACTCTGTTTCCTTCTAACCCCCTGAGCACTGTCGAGGCCAGAAAACAGTATGACGCTCCGCCGCCACGATACAATGCTTGTGTGCCGGGGCCGCCTAAATCTACAAAACACGAGCGCTGGCGCTAGGCAGCTCTTTTGATCTGCAGCTAATCTCAGTTGCCTGCCTCTCCTCTGATCATGTCTGAATAAGAATGAGTTGGGGGTGATCCTGGAGGCACAAAGAGCTTTAGACATCGCCGCTCGTCTGCCAAGCTCTACTGTGTAACACAGGTCTGCGCCGATGGTCGGCCTCGCTCTCATACATCTGAGCTGGGAAATCCTCGTTTAGATACGCAACGTATTCCACTCTAGTTGCTTTTCTTCGCAGTGAGACACTATCAGCTGCTTGGTGAGAGTGTGGGAGAAGTTGCAGAGCCATGCTGAATGATTGTTAATTGTCAAGAGAATTGGCTGAGGTCAACAGCTGCAGGAGGGACTTTTGCTGTGTAATAGTTATTATGGGAAATCAAAACAAAGCTAACTGCAGACTTTCGTGCTATAGTTGGATGCATTGCAGCTGGTTTTTGTTATTCAGGAAGTGTAAGTGCAACTTTTTACAAACGATCATCTTTATATTACTCTTTATATTGTAATATTCTGTTAAAAATAATGTAACTTTACTTATTCTTCAGTATTAAAAACTACTTTTATTGCTCAGCATGCAACTATATTGCATCTGCTGCCTCTAATTAAACCACCAATGCCAGTGACCCGTATCTGATTTGCCTCCTTTGTCAGCAGAACAAGTTTTGCCAGTTCCTTTCTAAAATGCACTTAAGTTTAGGGAGGGATCATGGATGTGGTTTAAAGAAACCATAGTTGATGGTTAAATAAGAAAGAAGCAGCTGTCTCCCATCACATGTTACGCTCAATATTATTTACAAATACATAACAGAGCCAAACTTCAGCTGTAATTTAAGTCCGCATTTCTTCTTTGACATGTTGATCATGGCACTTTGCTCAGACGTGGGCTCTGTTCCACTGCCGCACATTTAACACTAATAATGTTGTTTCAGAAACAGCTTTTGCACCACTTCAGGAAACACCGGTGGGCACCCCTTGAACTGAGACATAAAAAAAAAAGTATCACTGGCATCTCTCTTTTATAGGCACAATTAGAGAAAGGGCAGCAAGAACAATGGAATAACTGTGCCTTTGTTGGAGCAGTTCATAGGGAATTACTTTCCAACCATTCAAAATGAGGAAAAATCATTAGCAGAAAGTGAGTTTCTTTTCCCTCCCTCTCGCGAAGCAATCTGCTGGAGACAAAGAGAACTTTGAGCCCTTGATATACAGACAGTAAGCGTGGCAGTTAAGCACAAAGAAGACACGGGGAGAGGAGGAGGTGGGAGAGAAAAAACCATCAGGGATTAGAATAATGAAGGAAGTAAATTAAAAACAATTAAAATATTTGTGGGATAGCGGTTAGAGATATTTAATATTTGTTTTTTAAAAAAATACTTGGCTAAAATGCCTAAACAGACGACCGTGTTGAAGTAGTTTAGGGTAAAAAGTTGGTTAAACTTTGGGGCACAGAGAACACCTCCAGTTAACCCCTGTGCTAAACCTCTCCATTCCCCTAAGAAGGGTGCAGACCTCCCCTGCAGGCAGCACACTTAATTGCAGTGCCTGTACACTGTGTTGTTCATATATAGCAGATGGCACACACTGATGGCACCTGTCACATTAATGATATATGTGACATTAAAGCATTTTGATTGTAAATAAAATAAGCAGGGAGTCAATTTGCAGGTATCAAGGCTGAATAATCACCTCTGTAGTCGACGTGAGCTATTTTTATTTTCTTCCCAATGTGATCATCTTATTGAAATTGTTTATTATCATCCATTCGACAGGTGGCACGGTTAGTTCTTCGAATTAAATATGTGGAAGACGTGCTTGCTTTGTGGTCTGTCTCTCTGCGTGTCGAAAAGCCCACGTAGATGCGATATAACAAAGCGAAGAAGCAACAGGTCTGATTAACAGAGCGCCCAGCATCGCTGTGTCTCAGTGTGCCAGTGCAGTCACAGACAGGACCATGGAGCTTTTCCTGTGATGTAACCAGAGAATCAAGAAGAACAAAGGGAGAATTTGTTGTTCAGCTTGTGCCTCATCCATAATGCAGGAAAGGTGTACAGACAGAATAGTGTTGGTTAAACGCAACACATGCAAATCACCCGAGCTGTCTCTGACTGACACTGCTTGTTAAGGGCTTGTTATATAGCCATTGCAGTTTTGGATGATAGATATTATTAAAGATGTAGCCACATGGTAGAAAAAAAAATGTGTTATTAAAATTAAAACCGTATACAGTTTCACTGAAATATAGCAGGTCACTTCTCTTGTTATTTATTACATTTCAAGATATAACAAGTAAAACTACAGGATGTAGAAATATTTGACACAACAGTTTTTAAAAATCTGTTTTCTTGTAAAGTGATACAATAGTGACCTAAAGTTATGATGTAGATGAAATGAATATATGATATGTGTATCTTGATCAAGTCTTTTTACATTTGCATACAACTGATTCTTGCAGAGGCAAAATACCTCGAGGCATGAGTGCCAAGTTAAGGCAGAACTGCGTCGCTGCTTTCTTTCAGAAATAAAATGAACAAGGAGATATTGCCTAATAGCTGAATTGCATGTTCACATATAAAAAAAAAACCCATTCGTAAGTGCAAATAAATACTTCCTCATGGTTATATGACTTTCTTTGTTTTATATATATTACAAGGAGAAATATGATTTCAGTTAATTAAACCTGATTTTCTAACCTTTGCTCCCTTAATTATAAAGTACTGTAGTACAATTCCTTCGACTATAATTACTGATGATATTGCCCTGTGAGTTTCATTATAATACTTATTAATAAGGAGCTTCAAATTATTTATAATACCACGCTTTAGACGACTTACCCAAAGACCAAACACAGATCAGCGGGGGAATGTCTCTCATTTTCTAAAGCAGGTGTGTTTTTCCTGAGAACAGAGCCCAGATGTTGAGGCTGAGTGAGAACTGTATGGCTTAGATACTAGGAGTTCAAATGAACAAAGAATGAATGACGTTATAGTTTAATAATTGTATAAAATAACGGACCATGTTGCGGATTCCTCGATATTTGTGCTCTTGAATGTATACTGTCACATTACATACACATAGCACGTGCAAATGATTCACAATTATGAATAACGTTTTAATTATTATACAGTTTTGTTTTGTTTTTCCAAATTTCTTTAGTCAATCTAGGTTTGCCCTAACCCTAACTATAATGATACATAATATGTGATGCATTTCAATAAGGCTGAATAAGAATAATAAAAAAAAAAAATCTTTTTTAATAAATATGCATTGAATTTTTAGCATTATATACCAGGTCAAAAAATATTGCTGTGATTGCCCTTGAAACACCCATAAGACATCTCCACCTGCAAAAGTGAGATCTGTGGATTCCCAGCTGAGCATGTGAGTTAAATTGGCCTGCAGGTCTTTCTGTGCTTTCTGTGAAGCCTTTGGTCGTCACATCATGTAGCATCAATCGATTGTCAAAAAAACAAACGTGTCTAAAATTCATTAGGGAACGAGTGCAGGAAGAGAAAGCGGTAAATACCAAATAAAGCTGCAAGCATCTTCAGACATATCCGACATACAACAAATACTCTGCGTGTTTCGTAGTGCTTCTGTAATCGCTGGCTAATTCTCAGGAGCAGTGAGGCAGAGCGCTTGACAACATCATCTACTGTGACAGGCAGATTGTGTTTTCACGTGAGCATGATCGACAACAGATTGCACTGAGCCCGGGCTGTTCTTGTTTGCCCTGGAAATGTGTTTGTGTTTATCTTTTGCTTGAGAGAGGCATTTCTTTCTTTCTCCCTCTGTTACCAAAAACAAACGGGCGTGCGCGCACACATACATTTTTAGGCAAGCTGTTCTGCACGTGTGCGTTCGGTGCGTGCGTGTGACACATGCTGTGAAGTGGCTGCCAGGAGAGGCTTAAGAAACAATCCAACCAAGATCAATATCAGCAAACCGCACTTATATGTTTGACTTAAGATCCAGTCGCAGTTTCCCCTGTTTCACTTTTTATGCACAGCCGAAGCCAAACCTCACGAAACTGAATTTACCCGAAAGCCTAAAGTGTGTGTTTATGCACACTGTGACATATTTTGAAATTACATAATTGTTTGGCAAACTCTTAAACTGATTTTTTTCCTCCACCAGGCTTTGATGAGACTGTCAACCCACACTCCAACACACTCGCAAACACACTCCTCAGAACACAAGTTCAGGATTCATGTAGGAGGGAGGGACAATGGCTAATGAGTAGGTCTGGGAAAGTTTCAGATGGCAAGAAACTAATAATTTCGCTCATTTTGATTAATGAGAAAATAGTTTGTCTTAAGATAACACAAATGCCAAAACATATAATATTTAACTTACGACGCGCTCTGCTTATTTGCACACAGTCATTGTGTAACTAACTCTAAATTTATCAGTTTTAATAGCACAATGTGGCACACCTTCAGCTCTGCAATGTGGATTAATATCAGCCTGGTTATAATGCTGTATATAATACATATAGATATAGATATTTAGCCTTAGCCCTGTGCTCAGTAGTCTCAAGAGCAAAATATACAGCAGGTCTTCCCTATTTTGCATTAAATGTATGAGAACTGAGGGAGGCTGTTAGTATGGTTTCACCATAGGTTTATCCCCGTAGACAAGTCAGTCATTTATGAATAAGCATGAGCCAGTGTTTGCCTCATTTAATGATTTTTCACCATTCAAATGTATTCCACATCCCCCCATTTTTTTCTCTGTTTCACATGGCTATCATACACACACACACACACACACACACACACACGTTACACAGATGTTAACATAGATCTTTGCACACTATGTGCAAGTGCCTACTCTTACACAGAAGCAGTAAGCACTTCACTGGCAGGTTCACTCTTCTTCTCACCGTGCCTGCCTACTTTGCTTCTCCTCTCAGGTGCTAACCAAATGACGACCTCAAGCACTGGGAACACTGAAAGGACCTCTTCAGTGAACTTCTCGCAAACAGCATAGAAAGCTACAAGAGGGAGGGCACGAACAGAAGAAGAAGAAGAAGAAGGAACACTGCATGTGGTATGTACAATCACATAAGCACCCACAGCTATCCATATATTTTGGAGACTTACTGCAACTGTCAGGTGCGAGCACCAGAAGAAGTCTGAAAGGAGGAAATCATGTCTGTTGAAACTGTGACTCTGTGAACTCGCCGTTTCATACATGCTGACATGTAACGCCGTTGATATCTGCCATGTCGCGTTTATGAACTTGCTGTGTCCAACAGCACCTTATTGATTAGTATGGAGGTCTAGGGACCAGAGGAAATGCTATTAAAGATTAAAGGGTCAGGTGATGTGAAGGTGGCATTCAGAGTCATCAGACACCAGCGACTTCGGTTACAGGCTGTAATGTTCACCCGTCAAGCAGATTAGCCAGCTTGATTTATTTATTACCTGATGTCTTACCATTTCCTACCCTCACTGACTGAATAACTGATTGACTGGGTGGCTGACTGCTTGCATAGCTTATGCGTCGTAGGTGAACTTCAAAAGGGAAGGAGAAGATCATGGAGTCACTCGGGGTCTATTTACACAACACGCCGTCTGTATTGCTTTTACAGTGCAAAGCTAATAAAGAGAAAGGGGTTTGCTGTTTAACTGTATATAGACCATAAGTGTTTTTCTTTGGGGTTTTTTTTTTTTTGGTTTGTTAAAATATCAGGATGGAAGAAACTTTTGGAAGCCTGTGATAATGTTTTCCCTTTTTTCAATGTTAAATTGATATAAAGTCAACAATGGGGCCTAACGGTGTATTGTAGCGTAACAAGCTCCATTCAGGGCAGCCATTAAAAATCCTAAAACCGTGATACGGCACCCATATAATGTGAGTATAATAGAACTCTGGTATTATGAGGCCTATCTGGTATACATCTCTGTACAGAGAGCCAATGCACTGCCTGTCTGTGTCTTATCTGAAGTGGCAAACTTGCTGTTCTAATTGTTATCTTCACACTAATAGAGTGGATGTTTTGAAATCATTTGGTTGGACGGATAAAGGCTTGGCAATTCCCCAATGCTTACTGTCTCTGTCAGGGCTTATCTGTAGGAGATAGCTGGGTCCCTAAGAATGATTGGCGGGGTGCAGGATGTGCAAAAGTGTTGCAGCGTCTGAGAAAGGAGGCAGAGCAGACATCCAAGGAATTGTTGAGAATTAGAAAATGGCATTATTCGGGAGTTGCTAAAGTTGCTCCTACTTTTCCAGCGAAATCGCATTGAGGGAAGAATCATGTCATTTAATGTGATAATTAATCTTAAACTCTTATTGTTAAAATAATGAGTGATGTTGGATCATCTGTGAGTGTGTTTGTAGAAAATGGTGTCTTTTTTTTAAGTATTTTCTAAAAAAAAACAAAAAACTAAAGGTGCTGAAACACGCTGAAGTGTTTTGCTTCTTGCTACGACAGACTTAAGTTTTGGTGTACTTGGCATCTGATGTGAAACAAGAGGCTGAAAACTTAACCTGCCTGAGCGAAACACAACTTTCGCGGTACGGGTTTCATCGCATGCTGTCGCCTGCAGACCTCGGGGTGCTCTCCGTGACATCATTAGTTAAAGAACACATGCCCCATCTTCATCATCCTCCTCCTCCTCTAGCGGTCCTCTCTCAGCACTAATTGTGTCCACTCCGTCGGGCCTGGCGCGATAATAAAGCGTTAAGAGCCTTGCCTCGTTTATTAAAGTGGAGTTGGGAAATGTGAGACCGCCCCCTTTCAGGAGTTTTTTTTTTAAAAAAAGAAAAGGGGGTAGAGAGAAAAAAATCGATTATTTCTTCACGCAGGAGAGCAGAAGGTTTAGGGAAAGACTTGGTCGGGATTGTGGGGAGGAACAGAAACAGCTTCGCAACATCACTATTAAGCTTCAGACGTCCAGTACTAATACCGGCACCACCTCCAACACAGCCGCTCCACCGAGTCCCTCGCCGCTCACCGGTACTACGCACTAGCAGACCAGACGGTGCGTCCTCAGCGCCTCCTGAGCGAGCTCTGTCGGATCAGAGAGAGAGAGAGAGAGAGAGAGGAGAGAGAGAGAGAGAGAGGTAGTTTTCTCTGACATTATAGGGACTCATACCACGTATTGTAGGTTACTTTTTTTTCCTCTCGGCGCCGTCCTCCTGCTTAGTTGCGCTCCTGGATTTTAAGTGCGTCTCGGCGAACTCCGTCCCCCATCAAGCAGCGGCTCCAACCTTCCTGTCAAACGGCCGGACCAAACACCCGGCGGACCGCTTGTTGTAGCCTTCTCTCGCTTCACTCGGGACAAGATTTCAGATAAAGTAAGTACCGCACTTGCACCACTTGGCACTCACTGGCAAACACCTCACTCCATCGTATGGTTCTTAAAAAAATATTATTTATTTTATTTGAAATGTTCCGTAAGGGGAAACTTGAGGGTCTAGTTTGATGCGCGTTGTCTCCCCTGACAAAGTACAGCAACTGCGTGTATTGATTTGTTGTGACCCCCTTTCGACTCGTGCCGGTAACAGCAATGTAATATAGTTACCGAGCGACATCAAATCACTGGTTATGGTGTATTAGGAGATCCGTGTGGTGATTTTAGGTGTCACTGCTGTGTCGACCTTGTGCAGCTTTCTCGCGTCCACATGCAGGCGCACAGTCCCGAAGCCAATGAACAGGCTGGTCACATTAACACTATACTTTATGCCCTCTTTTTGCGCCTTTGGGCAGGGTGGCATATGAAAAGTTACATTTGGGTTGTAAAATGTAGCGTTCAGTCTACCTCAAACAAAATTATAAAGGCAAAAGGAGATGCACAAGTTTTTACATTTCAGATTGCCATCAAAGCAACAGATTAGGGAAACAGTGATCCTAGTTTGTGGATATTCTTTGCGCACGAAATAAACGTTCTAAACTGAGGTGAACTGATGGCAATTATGCCGTGCTAAACTTTAAACCGGTATATTATGTAGGAAGCTTTGATAATTATTAAATAAATAGCTAATCATATCATCGCTGCAATACAGGGGAAAACATTTTTTAGACTTATTTGGATGTAAATTTATGTAGATGAGCGACACGGCGGACTGTGCTGTAAATCAGTGTTTTAGAGGAGGTTTGGCTGTTCAGGCTCAACTATAATTTCTTCTCTGTGCCTTTGTGACTGAGACTGACTTATTACAAGAGAGCAAGCATGATTAAATTCATATTGCGAGTTTGGTTAAGCCTCGCGTTGCTCAACTAAACCTGTTGCGATGAGAGGAAAAATCACGAGGCTACAATTAACTTGTGGCAACTTTTCTCAGGTTTCAGCTTTGGAGCTAAAAATGGATTCTTTGTTTTACACTTAAAGTGTGCGGACACGAGGCCCACCATGTAATGTGCAGAGAAACTCGGGCTTGCAGTGACATTTAAAATTACTATTATACATTTCATTTTCATTTAGATAGATTTTGGGATTGAGTTGGCTGTGGACAAAAAAACGTATGCCTAATGTGAGGATAAACGTTTATCTCTTTACTTATATTGGGCTGAATTAGTTCTTAAGCTGAAACACAGTTTTGTCTGTGAAGTAAATTATATAAAAAAGTAAGAAATGAACAGGGCTTTAATGTAGTGATAACTGCTTGAAATTAAATATAATTAATGTAACTTTTAGAGAATATTTTGAGATTCATTAAACTATTAAATTAATTTTAAAATAACAGCTATGTAAATGAGGTATTTTAAGGCACTTACAGAATGGTAAAAGTGTTTCTGTGTGTAGCTGTATACCAGCTTATTTAATGTGTGCGTTTAAAACACACTGCGTACCGCTTGACTGCATTTCTCAGTTCACTTTCAGGAAAAAAAGAGAGATGCTCCGTGTTTTAAGGCGTATGTAATTTTTAAGATTTTTAAGAACTTCTGAAGGGAACGTGGTGTCCAGTTGTCCAGTAACCCTTTATTAAACTTTTATGTGAACTTTTTAGTCTTAAAAAAGTCAGAGTGCATTCATTTATATTTTTTTTAGAAAACAACATCATAAGTGTGGCTTTCCTTTTCTGACTATCGTCAATGAAGTTGTTCTGTGTGGCCTGTCTGGCCTGTTGCTCTCTTGGGATTAAGCGATAGGTTAATCCGCTCAGAGGAAGGTGAGCACTTGCATGTGGACCCACGATTACACACTGAGAAGTCTGTCAGCCAAGCTCTGTAATCTAAGAGACCCTCTACACACACACGGACACACACACACACACACGGACACTTGTATGCAGTCGTGCGCAAACACACACAGGTGCACAAAAGCATGTTCTGTCTCCTTTCTCTCTCTCGCTCTCTCTCTCCCTCCTTACACACACACTTTTACACACATGCATCAACACCCACACTATTTGGCCTGCGCTGCTTTTGTTTCTCTTATTCTCTTAAGACCTCTCCATCTTGACAAATCATTTGGGATTTTAGGCGCTGATTCACAAAACCAACAGCGACAACACACTCTTACCCTTCTCACAGAGAGGGATTAGAAGGTCACGTGTCTCTGTGATTGGCCAGGGCATTGAGCCGATTGTCAGGGCACTTTGCTGTACGCCAGGGGCTCAGTAAAGCTTTAGTTAAGTGAAGGAAGGGAACACATTGTATGCCACGGTCAGGGTAATTCCATGTGTTTTCAAGGCACTGCAACAAAATCAGCATAATTAGCAAATATTTGTCACTTGAAATGCCTAATATATTGCTTATAAATGTGTAATTTAACACCCATAAATTAGTTTTACTGGTGGTAACTTCTATTCCTGCTACCAAGTTTCCATCTTCAGGGGGGGAAAAGGTGTAAACTATACCACTGTGCTCCCTGATCTCTGCTCACATAGACATTTAATACTGCACAAGAGGCACATTTCAAAGATCCCCACCTTATGGAAAACCAGATCTATGAAAACATTTTTCCTTAATGGAGACAACCAATGTATTTATGTTTAAGCAAACAGTTTAAAAGCCCCTTTAGCTGTGCTTTAAAGTTTTTGTTTTTTTTCACTAATGGCTTCAAATATTTTGGAAGAAGTTTGCAGAGTTTACTCAGTTAAACATCAGTAAAACATTCATTTGCAGATTGCCGGTTGGCAAGATCGTGAGGTAGATATTGAAGAACTCTTAAGTGGACTTCATGCCCTTTGGCTCAAATGAGAGGCTGATATATGACTCAGATGTAGACATTTGTATTTGCCTCACATGCAATGCTTCATAACGTTAGAAAACGTCTTAAAATGCTGAGAGACGACCTTGTGTATCCCGCATGTGAAAACGTTTAATTGGTTTAGCAGCATATGTAACGCAATAAAGTGCAGGCTGTGTGTGTAGTAAAATTTGCCTCGCATAAATAACAGAAATATTAAGGCATTTGTTGAGAAAACAATTCTTCTTGCCAATTTATAAGCAGATGAAAATGCTTATGTTTTATAATAACTTAAAGGCTTCTTGCATTCCTGTTTATTGCACATGGCAGGTGTTCTCTAGTTGCTGCATGGGAGGAATAGTCTCCTTTTTTTCTCTTTTTTTCTTTCTTTTTTTTCTCTTTTCATACGTTTTATAGTACCAGTGAAATACGCAGGGCTCAACCTCACCATGTGTTTATTTACTCGTCTTCAGCAGATCTCGCTTTCATTGTCCTAACTGTTGTGCGTGTTAGAAATGTTTATCCAAATGCATCTTTGCCTTAGGAGCACTGTCTGTGTATCTTCTCATAAGAGCTGCAATTACTCATAAAACTTACCACACGCACAAACACACACACACACACACACACACACACACACACACACACACACACACACACACACACACACACACACACACACACACAAATCAAAAAGTAAATAATGCAGTCCTTGAATGGTTTTTTGGTGGATTGAATGCATATATTTGAATATGTCCTGGTTTTTGCATAATGATGCAAAGTATTCTTCTGTCTCTATCTAGTAATTAGCAGTGACGTTCAGCAACTTTCTCTGTATGCTGTAAGTGGATGGGGGTGTGTGGGGTTTGTTCACTGGGGTGTTAAAGATCACAGAGGAATATATCAGCCTTTGATGTTTAATTGTATTGTAAAACACACTTTAGAATATTTCTGCATAAAGTAGACTTCTGGCTGTGCTGTGCTTTGTGTTTGCTGTTTCTTTTGTGTGTTTGTCTGTCAGTGTGTGCTGTGTGTCTGGGAGGTGTGTGTGTGTGCGCATTTTCAACTTTGCGTCTTGTCTCTGTGTATTCGTGCGCTGGAATCTTTGTGCTTTTGTGTGCGTACGTGTTTTTTTTTTTTTCCCTTCGTCTGAGTTTTGTGAGGTTGTTGCTGGTGTATATTCAAATGAAAATGCTTGTTTTTCTTTTTCTCCTTTATTCTCACACTGAAGAGGGTAGGATTTGATGTCTGCGATGATGGAGCAGTCTGGAAAACAGTGTCAGTGTGAGGGCTGAAAAGGCAAACTGAGAAGACAGATGCACATGAAAACAGAGAGAGATACGCGCGCAGAGAGAACGCAGATGGAAATTTATTTGAGCAGAGGTTAGTTAAGAGCACGCCGACAAAGTGTTCGGCCTCCGCTCAGGTAACCCTCCGTTAAGATGTCGATGCGTTCGTGATGTCATGTTTAACACAGTGATCTAGATGAACAGGATGTCCTGCCCTTCTTCATCCTGTTTCCTGTTTCCTGCCTGGCCTGTTGGCCATTATTACGGCAGCAGCCTGCTGGGTGGTCTGTGCTCGGCAGTGCTGACCGCACAATCATATCATCAGCTGCAGCCCACCTAAAGAGACACCCAAAACACCTCACCATACTTGAGGCCTGCTGTCTGAAATATTTGGACAGGGAGAGAGAGAGAGAGAGAGGCCCGGGAGGCGAGAAGGCTGGAGGAGTGCAGGAGCAGAGGAGTCTGAATGATAAGACAAAGAGAAACATTTAGAGTAGAGCAGAGTTTGGGTTTCTTTGTCCAAACATGAGATCATTCAAATTAGGTTGAAAGCCTCCAACATCAAGACTTAAATGTTCAAATGAGAGTTAAATGAGAGTTTTCAGGCTTATAAACTGGCACATTAACTTCCCAAGACTTACCCAACTTTCAATCCTGAGAGAATTTTTCTTCTTCTTTTCCTGCACAGCGCAGACAGTTTTAGAGGTAACGCAAACATGACATCTGTAATGCTGACTTGAACCGTTACGTGGCGAAACCAGAATTTATCTGACAGATTTTTTAGAAGCCAGTTTGTCAGAGAAGTGTTTCCTGTCTGTTTATGGAAATGTAGCAGCCAAAGGCATTTTCTTTGATTAAACCCTGCTCCTGACCCGTAAATAGTTAGGAGCAACTTCTTACGCCCTAATATTATTTCAGAGAGAGATGCCCCCACCCGCCTTCACCATATTCCTTTGGTGTGGGACGCATTTGGAATCCACCCAATGCCAAGAAAAAAAAAAGAAAAAAGGAAAAAAAAGAAGGTGTAGGGATGGGGAGAGTGAGGAAAAAAATGTAGAAATGTTTTCCAGTCGCTGTAATTTATCTTTGTCACAACTGCAACATAGCCGAGTCATTGTGCAACAGAGTCCTGTGAGACGCACAGAGGTAGCTCTGTGCCTTGGCCTCACACAAGCTCGCATCCATCTGAAACCCCCTGCTCGCTCGGCTGCCACAATCCGCGCCGCTGCCGCCACCGCTCCCCATCCGCGCTGCCGCTGAGCGTCACGTCGCGATCGGATATTTATAACAGATCTTGTGTTCACACCGAATTCAGAGGAATTAGGACTTGAATTCTACCCCGTCAGGCTTTTTATGTGATGTTGCTGGGTTTTTTTTTTTCAATACAACAACGCAACAGTAAATATCCAATAATAGATGGCACGACTGATACGTCTGTCTCTCTTTTTGTGCTCCAAGGAAGAATATCGCAGACTTTTTTCAAATTTTGTGCTTGTTTTTCACCACAGCTTTAGAAATCTGGACAACCTGTGTAAAATCAGGAGATCCTCTGTGTCGTTGAAAATGCTGTTAACACTTTCTAAGTTGGGCAATAAAAAAAAAAAAGAATCCATGCTCTCAGTGCTCTCCCTTTTCTGCAGAGCACACTGCTTAACCAGCCGGTGTCCTGCCAAAGCCCACACCAGTGTTTCTTTCCACTGTCATCTGTGCCATTCCCACACCAAAGGCCAGCCTATGAAATAATGTGCAACACGGGACTGTTTCGAAAACGTAGTTTACTCAGCTGACCAAAGAATTAAGGAGAAAGCGGGACAAAGAAATGCAGAAAAAGCTGAACAATAATAAAAGTGTTTAAACTTTTTCAGCTAATGTGCATCTGAAGTCAAACTTAATAAGACACTATAGCACACAGTAGGAAAGGCCCTGGAGGCGGTGAAGAGTGAAACAGCGTAGACCTCACGCACTCTTTTCTCTCTCTCTCTTTCTGTCTTCTTCTTTTTTCAGCCCAGTTCCTTCTGCACTGTGATGTATGGCTTTTTCCTACAGTGGCTCTTCCAAAGTGCAGCTCGTGATGTCATTAATTTTATTCATACTTTATGGATGCTCTGTCTGGAAAAAATGAGAGAAAACGAAGAGGGCCGATGTGAGAAGAGAGGGAAGAAGATAGAGGGAAAGAGAGAGAGAGAGGCCTGGAGAGGCAAAGTGAGAGAGAGAGAGAAAGAGGGAGAGATGTGAAGAAGATGGCATTGCGGAAGGAGATTTTCAGTGCAGTTGCATGTATAATGAATGAGGGGGCACTTTGTTTGAAACTCCAGCCCGGCGCTTCACTTCAAGGTTTGCTGGGCAGAGTGAGGCCTTGTGCTCTCACACCAGCCACTCTCTTTATCTTGCCAATAGATGCTTTCACCTGCCACTGTGGTTCGACCCAGTGGAAAAACAAATAACCTTGGTGTGTGTGTGTGCGTGTGTGTGTGTATATAAGAACAACAGAGAGAGAGCGAGAGAGCAGTGACAATGGAACAAGGGGTTGGGTGGAAAGGGTGAGGAGCGGGCGAGAGAGGAAAGAGGTGAGTTTGTATAACTGCAATGACAGCCAGACGATACTGAGGAGAATACTGGCACTTTGCCCGCACTTCCTAAATAGTGCTCTCTACAGAAATAGCTCAGCCTTGATATTGACTTTTGTCTGTTGTGTATGTGCGGATGTGCACATCTGTGTATGCTCAATAGCAGGACATATAGTTTCATTGTCAGGTGAAGACCTTTTTGACTTCTTATCTGTTGTTGTTTGTTGGCGGTGTGCGTGGATACTTTTCTGTTTCTCATATTCGCACGCGCGTGTGCGTTAAAGTGTGCGAGTGAGGGATCTTTATTTGCTTTTATTGTCATGGGCCAAAATGGCCTCTGTTTTATTTTTGGCCCATCTCCGGACTCGTGGTTTTAAAAATAGCTGAGGAAGTGCGGGGGATACCTGCCGTGGCTCCAGCCTCCCCACAGCAGAGTCCCAGTTCCTCCACGTCACATCCATCCACCGCCGGCCCACTCCAGGCTATGACAGAGCAGCCCCTCTGGGGCCCGTGCAAACAGGATTGGACTCAGAATGAGGGTGTGAGAAAATCAGCCTCTGGAGTAAAGCGCAGAAAGGGCTCGCAGTTTAGTGCGAGAAGTCTTAGCCGACACTGTCAGATTTTGTAACGTACAGATTAGAAACCCTACAAGCTAATTCCCCCTTTTTTTCTTTTCAAATGTAGTCGAGAGTAAAAGATTTTAAGGGGAGTGTGTGAGAACTGGGTTTTTCCACTGTTAGTTCATGTGTGGAAGGGCACGGGCTGGCTTGCTCTCTTATCTGTCATCTGAATGCCGAGTTGTCTTGTTGATTTCATTTCTATGTCTTGCCTATGGGGCCTAACTTTGAGTCTGATCCTCACTCCCTTCTCATTGTACTCTCAATTTCTTATGGAATCATTCGAGACAACGAGAGCATTTAATAAATAGGGTTAGCTATAGGAGCAGAACTGGATGTTATTTAGATTTTACCATTTGACATTCATTTATTTTTTTTCAAAGACTCACATTTTCCAGGGTCAAACTCATTTTTACTGTCTCACTTCTGTGGGTGGATGACTACATTTATTTTTGATTAATTCCGGTATTCTTTACAGGGCATCGTGCTCCTCAAGCCCATATCTAATTGTTTGCTTTTGAAACGGCATTATTATCCCGAGATGCTCTTTCATCTGTAATTCTTTTAAACACGAGTGTCATCACTGCTACACTCTAACCCAAGATATTGTTCACCCTTTAAATGAGTGACACTCTGCATCTTGGCCCCTCATAATAGGGACCCCATAATCATATTATAAGTGGGACAAAAAAAGAGAGAGGGAGAAATCTTTGAAAAGCTCCACTGCCCTTGGTTGACTGTCTCTTTACACAGCGAATGAGAAATCTTTTTTTTTTCCCGAATGCGCTTTCACCCCCCCCCCTCCCCACCCCCACCCCTTTCTCTGTGAAGAGAATTGTGCTGCCTGTTATTAATGTGCTTTTGACAGCTTAATTTGATAAGCGGGGTACTTGTTAAAGAAACCTTGGATTGTTCTCACAGCAAGAACGTGTTTTTTTTTTTTTCCCCTCCCATGTTCTTCAAAATGGTGCCGCACAATCTGTCGATGACCCAGTTCTGAGAGATGGTCGAAAACAAGGAAGAGCAATGCAAAATCCACAGGGAGAAGAACGGAGAGAAGGCGAGAGGGTAGCAGGAGACAGAGAGAGAGAGAGGGAGAAAGGATACTATAACTAAGAAAGGCACTTGTGGGAAGTTAACTCAAATGATTTTCTTTCTTCTCTTACCCTCTCGCTCTTCCTCCTCCTGCACCGACCAAGCAACCTACCTTCTTGGGCTCCACTTCCCTGTAGCCTAATCAGAAAAGGAACGCTGGGAACGATGACGGGGATTAGCCTCCACTACTCGCCAGTTCCCCTTGGTTAAATACACGTGTAATGAGTTGTTTATTTGGGATAATGCACAGTAGGTGCTGCAGAAGGCCAGAACTGCCCTCGCCTCCCTCCTCCGCCGCTTACGTGCACGCACGCGGGCCCGCAGCAGATAATACATACATATAGTGAACATATAGCCCAGCCAGTTATGCAGAAATATAGACGCAGCATATGTGGTGTGAACACTGACGTGTCCAGGTATGTGCTTATACATACATTCACACACTCAATCCTCCTACAAACACACCCTCCTACTCAGATTCCCACACACAGCTGTGATGCAGGTCACTCGCTGTGGCAAGTTGTACAGAGGGAGAAAAATGGGCAGTTGCAGTTAAAGGGTTCATCTAAGTGTGTGTGTGTATCTGTGTGTGCTTTCTTGTGCATGTTCTCAGGCCTTCATTGGGTCATAAGGCTGGGGGATTTTTCTCAGGGCAGAGAAGGAGTGGAGGGGTGGAGGGTGGGGGGAATTGAATGATATGAGAAAAAAAATCAAGGGAAAAACCTTAAGAAGGAAAAAGGGGCATGTCGTGCCCGTTGGTCTGTGCATGCATGTGTCCAGCGCTCTTGAGGGCGTGCACAGCAGAATATGTGTGTATGTACGTGAAGTGGAAAAAGCTGTTGCCTTGCGGAGGGGACGTGCTCTGCTATCATTAGCGGAGGGGGTGAGGGGCAGGGGTAGGGTGGGAGGGGGACATGCGAGGTTATGTGAACGGTGCAGCTGTGCTCACAGCAGAGGGATTTGAGTGCAGGGAGTGGGTGGAGGGGTGGGGGTGGTGGTTTCTCCAGGCGGCCAGGTCCTTCACTGATCCACCAGCTCGCGAAGCCGATGAGAGGAGAAAAATTCAACCAAGAAACAAGCCCAGCGAAGCAAAACACAAACCCGCCTCTGCCCCTCTGTTCACTGTCCCTCCATCCCACACTCCTCTGCTCCTCCGCTCCGCCACTTTAGCCCATTATTTCCCCAAATAGGAAAAATAAATAAATAACGACTGATGGTCGATGGCAAGGATAAGAGTGCAAAAGAGAGAAAGAAGAGAGGGGGGAGCAAGTCACGATTTATATAGAATGCCTGTTCTGCTTTTCTGCCATCCGTTTATGCATTTTCATTTCCGATTTTCAATTGAAAAACGAGATAATAATGATGAAGATGATGATGATAAAAAATAATTTATAATTAAATGTTCTCAAGTAACTATACAAGGAATAAAGAATTGTTTTCTGTCTTTTTTTTTATTCAGGGGATTTCCCCAACAACTTAACATTCAAATTTGTTTAAAGCTAACTCCACACTTCTCTTCCTTTCCCCGGTGGAAAACGAAAAGACAAAAAAACCAAAAAAAACTTGAAGCCCACGTAGAGAAAAAGATGGCGACGCAGACGACGACCCAAACTCGCTTGTCAAGACGTGTGATCAGTCGCCGCAGAGAGCGAGACAAGGCAGAGGTGGCTGAAAGACGACAGAACACAGAATGGCATCAGCGCGCGCTGCTAATGCATTCAGCATGCCACCGTATCCAACAACAAGGCAGAATATCACACAGCTCACTTCACAAGACATCCCCACAACAACAACAACAACAGACGCATAAACGCGCGCGCGCGCGTGCGCTCGCCGAGGCGCAGTCATGCAGCCGCACACAGGCATTCACACATGCATAAATATCGGCGCGCTGCACGTTTTAAAACCAACCATGAGGAACAAGAATTTGAAAGCAAACAAACAAGTCAGAATGTAAGCAACTCGTATGAGACTTTGTGACAGAAAAAGAAGAAAAAAGTATAAATGAAAAATGAAATAACGGCTTTCGTTTCATGGGAAGACAAAGAGTTAAAAAGGACAAAAAAAAAAAAATTCCTGGCAGAATCTAGCGTAAGTGTGAGCTACGTCAAAGACAATGGTGAGCGCTGAGCTAAAAATAGAGTGTGGTCAAACGGCAGTGGCGCTTTGGCGGGAGTGGTCAGCTCTGTGTGATAGAGCGGCCTTCGCAGTCGGCCACATATTGAGAGCAGAGGCACTCTGCCAAAGCTTGTAGATTCACAGCAGTAATTTAATATTTGTTTGTCTCTATTATTTCATTCTTCCCCTTTCTCCTTGTCCCTCTCTCTCGCTCTTGCTTATGAGGGTTAAGTAACAGTATGCTTTATCAGATTACTGGGTCTGAGGTCTCTTTCAAACCTCACTTTGCCATCTTGATGTTGTGCAGCTGTGCAGACTCTTTAATCACACGCTATCTTTTTTCACTCACCCTCTCCTCCCTTCTCCTAGTCCTCCCTCCTCCCTTAACATATGTTAATTGGCTGCTTTCTGTGACAAATTACGAGCGCTCACTTTGATGAGGTCGGTTTGTGATGGTGCTGGGAGTGGAGTACAGTGGAACAGCCAGACCCTCACCAGTTCCCCCTTAACCACTCCAAAAAGGAGCGCGGCACCCAGCCGATGACTAATGAGAGGCTTGGACTGGGTCTGGCCTGGCTCGAGCCTTGGTGGGGCCACTCCCCTAAACAGAGGCTGATCTGTAGGTACCGTATGCCGCCACACGCCCTCCACACTCCATACAACCTTTTGCCTCATGCACCCCACCGCCACCACCCTTCCCCTGGGAACTGTAACGCTCTGTGAGAGCAGAAGAGTTCAGGCTGTGTGGTGGAAAAGACTCGCGTTACGCAGTTGTGCACGTTACACGTTATATATATGTATGTATTGTTTTTCTTTTCTTTATGAGACTGGACACATTTTCAGTGCTTTGTTTCGCTTTTGCGTTTACGGCTTTCTTTACGTTCGAGGCTTAAAACAAAAGCCCAGTAGTAGCATAAATTATAGATGCGGCACATACAGCTTGTGTCTCAGGTTTACATTGAGCAGCATGTGTGTGTGCATGTGTGTGTGTGTGTGTGTGTGTCTGTGGTGAAAAGGCAGTGCCTGGAAACATTAAACCAGCCATGCTTAAACAAACACTTACAATGGAACAATCTCTGTTTAATGATGCTCAGCATCAACAGGGAAACAATGCTCACCAATAATCAGCACAATCAGCTTGCGGTAACAAAAAGAAAGAAAGAAAGAAAAAAATGACATCATCCAAGTAGTGTGTTCTGTATTCTTTTTTTTGTGTGTGTGTTCTTAAGTGTTGTTAGTGGTAGGGTGTAATAATGTGGCTGTCTCCTGCCAGTCTGTCATGCAGTTTCGTGTTCTCGGTCTCTTTTTCTACCTCTGTCTCTCATTCTTACTCACTCTTTTTCTCCCTACTTTATGATCTAGGTTACTTGGTTTCCTAGCAGAGCACAGGGACCGGAGGAAGAGAAAAAGAAAAAAGAAAAACAGAAGGTCGAATCTATGAAGGACATGCTTGTTGAAGTGTGCAACCTTCTACTTCTCTGCAAATTACCCACACACTGTGCATAGAGTCAAAGCGGAGCTGTGGCTCCCATTTCAGCTCCGCAAGGCTGTGACCATGACATGTAACGCTGCTGGGAGCATCGCAGCTACGGGAGAGGTGCCGATGTACCGTCAGCTCCGGCGCTCGTTCGTCGCGGAGGACAAAAATATAATCGTTTTATATAATGGTATCGTTGTGGACTCTAAATTTGCTGATGAAGCGAGAAAAGGAAAAATAGTAAATTCCACAGCTTCCTCATAGGGCTGCCTGTCTGTACATGCTGACTTAGTTCCAACAACCTCAAAAAGGGAAATTGTTCTATTTATCTCTTCCCATCAACAAAATGCAAAAGAGATAACAGCCCATAAGCGACTTCTCATTTCCATAGCTACCAAACTGAAGCACACACACACACACACACACACACACACATATATATATATATATGTATATATATATATATATATATATATATATATATATATATATATATATATATGTACACACAAACAAACTGGGTGACAGTATGAAGTTGGTGAACAAAAACTGCACTCGGCCCTTTGCAGTTGCGTGAGGGTTAGCCATGTTAGCATTAGCCTGAAGGCCTTAATTGAGGCCAGGAGGGAGCATTTAATAATTGCTGTCACAAGATCAAATTTAATTCTCCTCTCTTCACAGCCACCACTGCTGTAGGGTAGAGTGAAACAAATTGTCATCAGAGATTTCTAAATGAACAAAGCTTTTAATTAGGGTGATTAGAATACTGTGGCATAGAGGAAGACTAAAGGGTGGGGGGTGTGATGAAATCATCAGTGGATTGTCTTCACCGTGATGTGTGGCTTTGATACAGTGCGGGGTGAAGAGTTGGGGCACGCGACTGCTATGGGAAGTTGTCTGTATCTTATAAGTCAGCAACTCATGTCGCCCTAGAAATTATATCCTATTGGAGCAAATTCTTTTACCGCTTTCAGTGTGGAGCGAATTAAATCTAGCTGTTCAAGAACTGTATTTTTTTATGAGTGCTGCAAGAGCTCCTAACCGGCGCTGACATTTTTTCTGTTCAACCAGATCGATACGTTTTGCTAGTATCTAAAAATACACATAAAAAATTATTAATGTAATATTTCCTCAATTAAAAGAGGATGCTCTATTTAAAGCCGTGCCTCTGTGTCTGCTGAGCGGGCACCGCCGCAGACAGGAACAAAGGCCGAACCCAGAATGTTGGCCGGCCGTCTCTCACCTTAATCTTGTTGCATGTTCACAATAAAAGCCTCAGTTAAACAAAGTAAATAAATAATAGGTTGTTTCTATTAAAAGAACTTTTAATTTGAAATGGCTGCATGATGTGTTTAAAATTAAGCTGGCTGCTCTGTGTCGTATACAGTTCAGCTACAGCTGTTGTGTGAGTGTTTTAGGTCCCTTGGTTGATGACCGTCTCCGTGTTGGTAGAGATAAGCGAGTGCCAAGTACTCAACTGTTTTTCTGAGTTTTATCCAGAATGAGTCACTGTCCTCTAACAGACTGATGAAGTAACTTTAACGTAGTCAAGGGAAACGAAGGTTTGTCTCATTAACAAGTCTGCTTCAGACAAAGACCTGTTACATTCTGCGGCTGAGATAAATAAAGGAACCGGGTTAACTTTCAAATCTTTACTGACATGTTCAACCAAACAGACACTATTTCTTTCTTATGATTGGGGCTAAATTTTCTTCAAAATGTATTCACTATCAGAAATTACTTGTATATATAAACTTCAATCCTAGGAGACAGGGTTGGAGTAAGCATAGCCCCTACAGTAATGAGGCCTTAGCTTCAGTTTGAAACCTCTTGACTCAAAACACACATACACACACTTTCTGCCCTTCTCCCCTCCCCTCCGACTGGAGAACATTGCTAACATCCCGAGACATTGTCATACTCGGCAGAGTACATAATTGGGTGAATATGTCAGTGCTTTGTGTTCTTAGTGACATGACTCCCGGCTGTTCCTGTGGGGGGCTGGGTGTGCTCACTAAAGGGTTTCTACTGCAATTTTGTTACATTTGGCTTATTGTTCATTATGGTTTTGCTTGTATTCTTCTAAATCCAGATAAGCATGTAACTCCTGATCCGTGCACGCAGACCTTGTCCTGTGACAGTGTGGTCATTTAAGCACGTGTGTGCATTAATTTTCTGTTCCTGTACCTTTGGTGTCAGCAGTTGGTCGCACCTGGGTCCTTCGGTAAACGTGGAAACATGCGAGTTGAGACAGTGGTTAATGCTGACTGAAGGGCGAGAGAGGGGGAGAGAGAGATGAAGAAGAAGTGAAAGAAACTGTGGTGGTGATGATAAAGTGAAACCTAGTGAAGTTATTTGTGTTTAAACATCAGATGTGTGTATCGCCACAATCAGCACCACTTCCATATTCAAAACCATTTTGATACCTCTAATTTCAGCCTCTCACACTGTACACTGATCTGTCGGGTACTTTGTCACTTCTTTTAAGCTAGTCTTTCTTTTTTTTAAATATATAACTTCTATCTATGCATTATGCTTTAATTCAGCCATTGTCACTGCTTATGCTCGAGCCACGGAAAGACTGAATGTACGAAATGGTGATTCACTCCAGTCTTTCCGGGGCCTCTCCAAAATGTGGCTTGCCTATGCTTCTGCTTTTTCTTCTCTTCTCCTTTTTTCACTGATACCATTTTTTCCAGCTTGGTTCAAGAGTATGTTTGTGGCGAGCCACGGTCCTCAAAATGTATTTATATATCTCTGATGTTCGTAAGTCACAGTCACAAAAAACAAAAAGCTGCTGAGAATTGAGCCACAACAGCCAGTCCTTCTCCCTGTTGTTGTCGAGCTAGCTTTACCTAGCTTTAGTGTGGGCCTGTTTGCTCATCTACCTTTGGCCTAGCAGCTGCTGCTTACAGCCCTTGGCCTCCTTTCAAACAGAGGGGTTGACGCATCGTGTCAAATCATTTTGTCCTTGGGGCAGGCAGCATTAGGTTATGGAAAGATGGCTCTCACCTGTCTCCGTACTGGCTCTGACGGATGGCTACCTATCTGCGTTGCAGCTCTGATGGCCCAAGGCCTGCATTTCCTGGTGCTGAGTGAGACGTACAGCTGCCCAAACGAAGGGCAGACCTCTGTACACTGTCGCCTCCATTTCTATTCACTCATCATATCAATGTGATACTTCAAAATTTTAGAAAAATGCAAAAGTGATTATATAGACACATTACTTGTGGGAGCGTCCGTAAACGCTTTCACAATTAAACATGTCTGTAAGCTTTCTTGTAGTTTACACGAAAAACAGACACATCATCATTTATGCATTAGTCCTCCAATTTACATTCACTCTCTAAATTATTTTATAATCCTAATGCCTTAATTTAATTTGAAAATGTTTGGTAAAGTTTGCTGCTGTGATGAAAGCCGCAGCAAAGTAAACAGAGAATGAATAAAGAAGAAGAATGACGTTCACGGCATCAAGGTACTTTTCTTCATGGGGATATTTTGACACTCCCCTCACAGGTATGCATTTACCACAAAAGATGCTCAGATGTGTTCAAAAGTAAAAAAAAAAAAAAAAAGTTTAGGGGGGTGTGCAACCAAGAACAACTAAAAATGCACTCATAACAAACCTGACAAATTCTTTTGTTCAAAAATGTTGAAACCAGTGAGTGTTTTCGTCTGATGCGTCACAGAAAGGTTATGATTTCAACATTTATTTTTTTGCCTTTTGCTTTGATTCATGAGTTCCTGCATAACCCCCCACCCTACCCCGCCCCCACACTCCTTCAAAATATGTCATAGCCTTACAAAACCAAGAGACACGTTTTGAGGAACTAGAAGTAACTGAGGCCTGAAGTATTTCGTATTGAGAAAAACATGGTTTCTGTTCATTTGTGCTCATTGTCGACCTTTGGAAATGAGAGGGGAGCGTAGCAGTTGAGTTTTGAACCCTAATTCTTACCCTGCAATTTGGGGAAGGAAAGACCTTCAGCACCTTTGATTGTCTATGTCTGCTGATGTCACATCCTTCCCCCTCCCCGCGTATCTGTGTTTACTTCCCGTCTTTCCGTCGTTCGAGACCAGGCAGTCTGCCGTTGTAAAAATCAGTTTGAAGTTTGAAATTCAGGTATGAAGTTTTAAGTTAAAGTAGGGTTGGTAAGGAATTGAGACGTCACCTTGAGGACTTACTAAAATATATTTATAAATATTTATTTACTTTGTTCTATAATGTCTCTCACACTATAAGTTGCTGGGAGAGTGTCTAAAACTTGTGCCAATCAGAGACTACTGGCTCACTTTGCTCCTCATCAATAGACGGGTGTCTCAGTTCTAAGGCACCTAGAGATTGAAAATAGAATACATGAGAAAGCGTCCCTGTCTCGGTAATGATACAACTAAACCATGATCTAATAGAGAGAGACAGGTGAAGACATATCCTCCAACACACATATACGTGCACACTTACACAGCAGCCTCTCAGTTTCAAGTTTAGCTCGAATGCTCACTGGGAAAAAAAAAGAAGAAAAAAAGGAATGAACACATTATAAGATGATCCACCGCTATCACTCTAATCCCCAGATGTACATGTTGCTAATCTCTTTAGCTGCTAACATGTTAAATTAGCCCTAATATCTGCTGAGATTCAAAACCATAGAGGCCCACCTACGTGTGGGCTACCGCCCAGGTTTAGGTCACTCGCCTCCCCCTTCACTCAAAAAAAGATACAGACTCTGGAGGGAGGGAGGGGGGGGTGGCAGTGATAGCCATTCGTCACCCTGCCTATCTTGCTCTGACAGATGGGGAGTGTGGCGTGCCACATAGAGGAGTCACTGCCTGTAATGACATTAGAGGCACAATGAGACCTGATACACATTTTTTTTCCATCCTGCCTAGCCATCAACTTGCTCCTTTGCTTGATTCTTCCCCGCCTCTCATTTCTGCTGCTGTTATGCCTTCTTCTCGCCTTACAGAAGATAAAGTGTTGTCTGCTGCTATTTCCAAATCAAAAGTACAAATGCACAAAGTGCACATTTAACATGCAAACATGCACATAGCTGCAGCAAAAACACAAGGAAGAAACCTCCGAAAAATCTACACTGAAAAAATGAAAACAGTTTCTGAGCCAAAAAAAAGAGTTTCCTACATAACAGAAAAACTCGCGTACAAATCGAGCACCGCGAGTGTGTACTGACGTTGAGATTGTTTTGTGTAAAATGGTATTAAAACATTTTTTTTTCTATCCTCGTCTTCCAGGAAATGGGAGTTTATTTAAAAACGAGAGCGTTTATTTAAATGTACCGTACACCTCCTAAAAGGTTTACTTACTGCAGTGTAAGATGTTATTTCAAATTCTCACAACCACATTTCCCATGAGGGACGGAGGACACTGGCATTGCACTTGTGCACACAGTTCATTTACAGTTGCCCCAGTTTTGTTTTTACGTTTCCCACAGAAATTCTCTGAATGCAGAAATAATCTCAACAGATGGTTGTGCACAACTTTAGTTCTTGGAAGTGGATCGTGTGTTCATTTCTCCTTATTTATTGCCACGTCCATCCACCTCATTCACAGAAAAAGGGGAAAAAAAAAACACAAACTGAAACTGTCTTTCAAAATGATGAATTAGCCCCGAGCATGAGTTAAAGTAAAGTTCCTGTTTTTTGTTGCCCCCTGATTCAAAGAAGTCATCTTTAGTGCATGTCCTCAATAACAAAGCCACATTAACAAGCACCCTACAGACGTCTATTAGAATGTGAAAAAGTGCCATGTGCTGTATATTAGTTTTTAGTGACTAAACACTTGGGAGAGGCGACCTAGAATCAAGCCTTGTGGTGCACTGAGTGTATATGTTCTCATTGTCCTCTCAGCTACACTTCTGAGACACAGAGAGAAAATGCTCATTAGATCTATGTGCTGAATTGCTCCTCTCTCTCCATCTCTCCCATCCTCCCCCAACCTTCATATCTCCCTCTCTGGCTCTCTCCCTCTCTCTCTCTCTCTCCATCCGTCTGCTTAACAGATGGGAGGGTCGTGGGCACAGCTCTTCCCCTCCCCCTGGAGAGGCCTGGTGCCTGTTCAAAAGATCCCTCTTTATGCTTCTCTCCATTTCTCTGTTTTTCTCCCAGCGCTCTTCTTCTCTTTTTATTGTCACCTTTAAAGCTCGAAGATACGATAAAACCGGCAGAGGCATAACCGTCGTCCTTCAGCACGCTCGGTGCCAGCGTGCCCTCTGACCTTAGCATTTGCCCACCCCGGCCTCCTTCCAGTTACCACACATTAGTGTGAATACAGGCATACCGCTAGTCAACAAGTCTACAGAGTATAACGGAGCTCTTTTGTTTATTCTTCATCTCCCACAGATTCATTCCCTCCTTGCCTGCTTCGGGATTAGTAAATTGGCTTAATGTGCAAGTTTGCTAGGTTGGTTTTTTTTTCTGCTGTCTTGCACCACGTGTCTTCATTTTTTTGTTTTGTTTCTTTCTCATTCTCTTTGCCCTGTCAAGGTCAGATGTCAGTGTCGCTGCCTTGCAAGACATTCCTGCCAAGGACAACTGTGCTGTGCCACTTGACCACGTTCACTAAGCAGTGCTTATTTCCTGCTTTCCCCTCCACTTCACTGTCTTGGCGTCACGAGGCTAAATTGGATTTAGTGATTCACTGCTAATCTGTTAAGTTAACCGATGATCTCTCCAGCGCTGGGGAAGGGAACGAAATGGGGAAGTGGGCACTTGTTCTTTTTTTTGTTTTGTTTTTTTTTACCCAGGAGCTGCCTGGCACCCATAAGGGACGGGGGTGGGTGTGAGGAAAAGTGAGGGGTGGTGGCAGGAGTGGGGAGGGGAAGTGGGGGGGGGGGGGGCAACTTGAGTCGTTGTTGTTGTTGTGTAGGAGGAGGTAAAGGAAGCAGGAAAAAGATGGGATGGGGAAGGAGGCTGGGTGAAGTTAAGAGGCACCAACATGGGGGTAAGCAGCAGCAGAGCTTCACCTCAGGGAGCGTTGGCTGGTGCTCAGAGCCAAAAGCGGGGATTAAATGTTCAGGACACGGGCTTAATCTTAGTGTTAATGTTACGTAAGGCCTAAGGTGTTGCCCCAGTGAGTGTTGACATTGAGAGGTTCAACTCTGCTCAGCGTGCTCTGGGAGAAACACGGAGGAGGTGCAGGCCAGGAGGCAGGGATCATGAAGGTAACGCCTCCTTGTTTGGAGCGATGCCCGGGCTGGGTAGTGTTGAGTACAAAGACTGGGAGGGGATGATGCTGTCAGCCTGTGATTGAGGTACGCTGGCTTGATTGATATCCTTGTCTGGCTGTCTTGTGCCAAGCGCCTTAGTGTTGGCTTGTAATCCTAGTTTGTCTGACAACATCCTTTTTTGTTTTCTTCCACAGGGCAGCTCTTTGTGTGTCTGTCTACGGATGGGTGTGTTTGCACAGAGCAATGCTAAAATGTTTTGGATAGCCTCTTCAGAGCTGCCACAGAGTTATTTTAGATCTTGTTATTATTATGATGGTGCAGTCCGGCTGTTGTCCTAACTGCCAAATGACGCATTTATGTTCGTATCTCAGTTCTTCCATGAGTGGGTGTATTCCAAACCATCATCTCAGGAAGTTTTTTGTCATGCATTTCATTATTGTTGAGACTGTATTGTCTCACTTTTTTCAGTTTTTGTGTGATGGACATTTTTGGCAGGCAATCTTATAAAATCCATAAAAATCAATGCAATGCTGTTTCTTTAATACAATGTAATATACTTACTAAATCCGTGTTTCGCATACATGCACTGAGAAGGCCTTAATTATAATGCAGGATTCTAAATTTTGAGTCGTGAATAAAGCACAGAGCCTGCATTTCATGCTGCAAATGGAAAAGATAGCTACAGCCTTGCTTGCGCTACAGGCCTTGGTCTGTCATTAAGAGCCACTGCATCCCTGGATGTCTCTATTATGAGTTTTCATTATCAATGTCCTACTCTCTAGCACAAAAAGGTCAAGTGCATAGCAATGTGCTGCATTCACCTGAGGGGTTCAGATCTTTCTTGTGCTTCCTCATGCATGTTACTCAATAAATACATGGATTCAGGTTAGCAGGAGGTAAAAAAAAAAAAAAAAAGGAAAGGAAAGGAAGTGCATTACAATGTGCAGGTATGTGTGCAGGAGTGCGCAAAGGAGAGAATATGAGAGAGTGAGGAAAAGAGCAAGGGTGTTTGAGAAAAAGGAGAGAGAGAGAGAATGATAGAGAGAGAGACTGAGACTGACATGTCTTTTGGTGAAGCGGTGTCGTCTTCCACATCAATGTCTGATGCTTGTGCTGCCAGGTGCCGGAAATCTGGTTCAGAAAGGAGAGAAGAGAGAAGAAGGGGAAAGTAGAGAAAAAAAGGCAGGGTAGATGGAGGATTTTTTTTTTTTTTTTCATGTGACGGCGTTGACAGCTCCCCTGCATTGCACTGAGCTTAAATAATGGGATGCTCATTTGCATAACGAGGGACGTTATCACCTCTACTGTCAAAAGAAAACACAACAACAGTTCTTCTGCTCCTCCCTGAGATAGATTGGGTTGGCCTACTTTAGCACTCTGGAGAGATGCACTGGAGCTCTGGCTTAGCCAAGCTCACACAAGAGCACACAGTTATGTGCACGCACACACACAGATGTACATGCACACGTGTACACACACACACAGTCACTCAGTCATGCAAACTTTTCGGAGCGCAACTCTGCTCTTCCGCCCATTCAGTCCAGCGCTTCAGCTGCTGGCCTGCACCTCTGGAACACAGGTACACACACGTTAAACTGTGCACGCGTTTATTGGCTACTCCGATATCTTCCGGACATGCAAGGTTTTTTTTCTCTCCAAGAAACCATTGTGTATCAAACTGTTATGTTGCCACATTTTACTTATTTTTACAAAGGCTTTGTTTTACCAGAACATGGCAACACTCTTAGGTCCTCATATTTTACATCTGTATACTATCCTAGCATATCGCATCTGCCGTTTTGGAGATGAGCTGCAGATAGAGTAGAAAAAAGTTGCGGCTGGCAGCTCCACTGTCAATACAGTGCAGTTTCATGGGAAGAAACAAAATGTATTTCTCAGTGTGGAGGTAATGTTACAGTGTTGGTGATTAGAGCGTTTAAGTTAGCGGCACTTCCAAAACACTGTCAAACTCTCTGTGAACGAGGCGAGATCCTGACAGTGCTGTCTCCTCTCATAGTCGGTGCCTAGGAAGAAAAAAAAATGCAAAAACTGATTTGCATGATATCGACAGTGAAAAACACAGCGGTTCTCACAACATTGTTGACAGATTCTTTGTCTTTCTTCACCCTCCCTTGTGGCTGCCACGATGCCACTTTTATTATTTTTTTTTCCCTCTCAGTATTTTGCCATATTTCATTTCATTTAATGCTTATTCTCCCCGACCCCTCCCTTCTGTCTTGCAGGTACAGATGCTGGAATCTTTGAGTTGATTGAAACAAATAGAAAGCAGGAAAAAAAAAGAAGAAAAGACAAAGCAAAGGAAGAGCGGAAACGTGAAGAGAAACAGGAGAGAGAGAAGAGAAGAAGAAAGAGAAGAGAGAAGAAAGCTTGAAGTTCTTTAGAAAGAGGAGAGAAAGAAAGAGACGGGGACGATGGGGAGGAAAAAGATTCAGATCACGCGGATTATGGATGAACGCAACAGACAGGTAAGTCCCGGGGGGATGGGAGGATGGATGAGTATGAGGATGGGGGAGAAAAGGGTGGAGGAGGGAGGAAGGAGAAACACCCTACACCCCATATAGCTCTTAACAATGAAGGTTTCTGGGAGTCTGGGCAATATGCGAGCTGGGAGACAGAGCAGTCCTTGCAGGGAAAGTACAGATATTGCTTTTGGTGGAGGAGTTCCATCGGCTTAGAATAGCAATGTTTGTTTCCCTTCAATCTAACAATCCAGTGTGAGGACACGAGGAGTGTACAGTGTTTCCTAAAATGGATTTTGCTTTAAAACTGTTGGGATTTTTAAAGCACATTCTGCATATCACAGAGAAGTCTGAGGGGTGCAGCCTACGCTCAACTGAAGCACCCTTCACACACCCAAGCCCTCACACCATGCCACCCTGTTTAGCTCCCTGCCAGTGGAATATTACCGGGCAGAGGGTGGTACCACCAGTGAGGCAGGGTGGAGGAAAATATAAACAAACAACCAAACAGAGGGTTCGGGATGGTCTGAAATGACACACTGGGACGCAAACACTGAAATGCTATTTTTCTCGAGCTAAATCAGTAACAGTGGAAGTGCTGTAGCTTTCCTCTGCCTAGAATAATACACATTAATTTAAAACAAAATGTCAACAACCAATGTTAAGAGTCAAAGAATCCTCTTAACGACAGCTGGCATCACTTGAGACTTGGGATAATAAATTGTGGACACTACTGTCTCAGGCAGGAGACAGAGCTCTCTCACTGCCCTTGAGGCCCACAATCGATCACTTCCTGTGGCATAGCTGACCACTGACACTTTGTCAGCTTCCTGGCAGCCCAATTGGATCCATACGTTGCTAATGTGGCCCCCGGATCACAGGTCAAACACACACACACCAGCACACACATAGTTCTGAACACAATCCGTTTCAATGCTGCTTGAGACTTCTACACCGCGTGACATTCTCAATAGTATTTCTGAGCCATTTCACAATGTGCTTTTATCAAACACAGTCATATGTGGCCGGAGCAAAGGCTCGGTGAATTGATTGGAGTGTGCCGGGGGAGTAATTGAAGTAGATGTTGGCCCTTGTCGTGACTAAGCTCAAGTGTGTTTGCAAGAAACAGGAAGATAATAGGAAGTGTGTAAGAAAGTTTGCGTGCTGGACTCGAAGAAGGTCACATCAGAAATGTTGTTTCTCAGAATCACAGATGCAGCATAAAAAGAAAGAGTGTAACCAAGAGTCATGTATAGAGACAGTTTTTGAAAAGTATGGAGGATGTGAGATGGTATATCTTTGTTTGTTATTGAGAGAGCCAGACGGACAGACAGGCAGAGAAACAAAGAAAGAGCAAGGAAGAGGTCACCGAGTTTTAGATGAGGACTAAAACTATCGTGTTTCAGCAGCACCCACACTTCCTCCTTGCTGTTATCTCAGCCCTCCTCTCTTATCCCACCTAAGAATGGGCCCGGGCTCTTCGACTCCTGAGGAAAAGGAGAGAAAGAGGGAGACAGGAAGGACACCTGAGGGAAATCGATGCCTGAGATATCCGGGCTTCACTTACAGGGAGAGGAGAAGGAGGCAGGAGAAGAGACTGAGGAGAGAGAAAGGGTTCATTGGGAAAAGAAAATCAATATATCGCAGGATTTTGTTGTTTTGATCCTTAAAACCATAGAGTGCTCGTTGATATTATGTACTCGTTGTTGCTTTTAAGCGATTTCGATTCCTCCTGATATTATATCATCGAGTCATGTGGAAAGCACCACATGTTCTGTGGAGCATAATGTCATAAAACCTACAGCCTAAAATAAAAAATGACATCACCGTGTTTTGAAGAGGCGGATATCACAAGACAGGGACAGAGACAGACACAGAAACTTAAATTTTCTTTTTTAAAGAAAAAAAAACAGAAGCTCAAGCTTTACATATTTTCACTTCCTTTTTGAGGAAATGTCCCAGAGCCTGAGCCAAATAAACACCAGAGGACTTTTTGCAGTGTTGCTTTTGACCTCACATTCTTCACATACTTTCAGTGTTTTACGTGTTTCTGAAAGCCCTTCTACAGCCTTAGCAGGTTACGATCTTGTTTGAATATTGTTATAAAATAAAATATATTGTTATTTTCCATAATATTCATTTCCAAAAGTTTTGGGAGTTGCATAAAAAACAAAACAGGATATGGCGCAACTCCTGCATTGTCCTTCAATACAATATATAGAGCGACTGTAACATTTCCTTGGTTATGACGCTCTTTCTAACGCAGCCCTCTTTGGAGTGGCACCACTCTGTGTAGCTGTCAACGCTACCTTTCCAACTACAGGGCTTTAGTGCCTCCTCACCCCTGCCCTCCATGCAGCTGCACCATCATATTGGGCACAGGGCCTGGCTCTCTCTGGGCGGCCACTTTGGGCTGCCACCTCCAGGCCCCGAAACACTTCCCAAGAGCAGTGGCAGAGGGGCCAGGCCTCCCTGGCGTTGACTGGCTGCCCGGAGTGCTGGACAGTGGGCAGCAGTGTGTGAGCCCTGGCTCCAAGCCGCCCGACCACTCAGACCCTCTCCTAGCCTCGGGCACATGAAAGAGCCCCCTGTGTCATAAACTCATGGGCTGTTCACAAAGAGCAGACTCTTGAGCCAGCTTGCAAACGCGCACAGATGGGCAGGCGCACACAAGTTAAACGTACAGGTGTGCGCACGCGCCCGCACGCGTCGACACCGTGGGCGTAGACCGATCGTAGCACACACCTTAGACGGTTCATTTGGAGCCTTTGTTAACGCAGCAGTGACAAACGCATATGTGTATGCACATGTACACATCTAAAAACACATCTATCTCTCTGGAGCCCGTGTTGTGCATCGACTAATTTGCTGCAATTGGCTCTAATTAGTGTTACCTCTCCAGCCAGTCTGCTCAGTGGGCTTAATTTAGGATGACTTGTTTGTGTGAATCATTGTGTTTGTGTGTGTGCGTCTTTGTGTCGGACATATGGGTTTCATGGGGGAAGGGACCCGAGGCCAAAGGTTAAACATGTATCAGGTCATCAGTGACAGGAAGTAAAACACGAGGATCTCCCAACTCCCCCAAACAACAGCCATACCAGCACACACTCGGCCAAAAGAAGCTTTAAAAATGCTGTGACTTTGTTTTTGGTGTGTTTTTTAAAAAAAAATTCTCTCTGGTGAAGAGAGCCACGTTAACTGCACCGCTGTCGCTGTAGTAAGAGGGTCTTTTTGTTTCTACGACAAAGCATTCTTCCCTCCAATCAACAGTACCGGGGTGAGAAAATGTGCGAGTGACATTAACAGCAGGAAAATAATGAGGCCCACAGGGTAGCTCCTCACCCCTGCACCCCTCCTCTAATTCCCTGTTTCCCACCTTCTACCATCTCGTTCATTTACCACACAGAGTGGCACTCCTTTCTATCGTATGTTCAGCTAACCTGTGGGCTCGCTAAGCTCTCACCTTCACTTTGTTTCCCCCATTTTTTCCGCTCATTTTTTTTTTGTCTCAACCGCCAGTTCGTCACTTCACTCTAACCACTCTCCCCACTACAAAGCATCAGTGTTATAGCTTTCGATAGTTCCTTTCTTTTGTGTGCTCTGGAATTCATCCCTTTTTGATCTATTAAAAGAAATCTGTGTATTAATGAAAGCATATTTTGCTGGATAAGTAAAAAAAATTAAAAATAGAGGGCATACCATAAAAAGTTTGTTGCTAATGACACCAGCCTTTTTATTTGGCCTTGGTTTTATTCATTTTTTTTTCATCTATAACTTTCAGATGAGCTCGTAATCTGCAGATCATTTGCACTCTCACCAAAAGGTTCTCATGTATTAATAAAAAAAAATAAAAAATGGGGTAATGTGGTTTTCTTCCGAACTGATTACCGGAACAATCAGACACACATGTAGATAAAGTGAAATGAGTTTAAACCAATTAGTTCCCTGTTTTTACTTATTTTCCTATTGCGAAAATCTGCTAAAAGTAAAAATAGCATCCCTTGCATAAAGTATACAGCCTCGGCCTCAGTGCCACACTGACAGTTTATACCCTTCAAATGGATGACAGCAAAGTTATTTTTGTCTTTCTGACCACTAACTTGGGCCTTGCAAATGTGACATCCCCTTTTTTTAGTCAGCGGGTATATCCTTTTCCAGTTGCGGTTTTTCAGCATAAACAAGAACATGCTGAGATGTAATTACTTGCTTGGCTAAGAAAAACAATCTAAACTGGCGTGGACTTGAAGACATCTATGGTTGTACCTGCCATTATTAAGCTATCACCATTAACTTTCACACGCAATTTTTTAACTAACGTGGGATTAAGATACAAAACGTTTGGACCACACTCTCTCCCGCTCTTCGGTGTACAGTGCACCCTGTGATGACGAGTGGGGTTTTTGAGGAGAGAGAAGAGCACGGCATATATTAGAGGTGGGACAAAGCCTCTTTTGTCGTAATGCCTGTCTTAACAGCGTCTTGGCTGTGAGGCAAAGTTCAAGCCAAGGTCTTCGGCTCCTCTTATTCCTTTTGCGTAAGCTCGTGTCTTCCTGCTCGGCCCCTGACAATGGGATAAGTGTTTGTTTCAAGTCAAATCTCGCTGCTCCATAGGTGACTGACATCTATGTGTGTGTGTGTGCATGTGTGTGTCTTCACATGGCCATGTTTGGTTTGCTAACCAGCAGTTTTTTGGTGCCTGTCTCCCCACTCCTCCTCTTCCTTCGCCTCCTCCTCCCCCAGGGAAGCAGGCAGGAGGTGGGAAGCAGAAGCGAAGCCATTGTGAAGGGGAAGCCACTGGCCTCTTCCTGTTATGAGAGGAAATGCATACAAATGTGCTTCCTGTGCGTCCGCCCCCTCTTTTCTCCTCCGTCTTTCCCCTCGTCTTTCTCTCACCCATGTGGCAGAGATTCAGCCTCTCTCCCCTCCTTTCTCTGTGTCCCTCTGCTTTTCCTGGGTGTTTCTCTCCATGTGAGCCAGATCAAATGCAGCAAGCGGAGAAGAAATTATTAAATTTTTATACATTAGTTTGAATTACATTTTTTTTGTTTTTTTTCACCAGTCATTTTCTGGTGATAGCACACCAACTCACAAGCTGACAGAAATAAAGAAAGAAAAACAAAAACAAATTAACTCAAATTTGTTCAATAAAAATTTACAAAAGAGAGACTTTAACAGGGCAGCTAATGGTAACGCAGCTGAGTGGTTGCTGGGTTGTCTGTTTGTGTGTGTGCATTAGTCTAAAGCTCTCCTGGGATGGGGTTTGTGGAGGAGGATAGGGGTGAGTGAATAAGATGTGTGTTGCAGCGAGTGTACAGTTTACGAATAGTTTAGTTCATGTAAGTAAATGCCCAGAGTAGTACTTAATAATTGTTTGTAGATGCTGTGGAAGTGTGGGGATGATTTAGTGTCCTTCACAGGGTCTTTTGAAGGTAGTCATTGCCGAGATCTCTTCTATAACTGAGTAATCTCTTAGGAGCTTAAGCTTGTTGAAGTAACATTTGGACTTTCTGATACTTGCGAGGTTCCCCTGCACATGCATTCATTCAACCTTTGCAAGGTTCAGGCCAAACTTCCTAATTCTGTCTTTTTTTTTTTTTTAATTGAAGAACGAAAATCAGAAAGCATCACGTTGAGACACCACTGAGATTTGAGTTCTGATAAACTAGTTTTTTGCATATTTTATGGGAAGAATTTATGCGTCAGGGTTAGAATTTGAATATGGTTAGACTAGCATGCCAAGACATCTGTAAAGTAATGTGTCCCATTCCAATTAGTTTAGGTCTTTACCTTCAACGATGACCAAAAATAGTCAACGCATTTTTCCTGCGTACTTGTATGTGTGCTTTTATGTGTGTGAAGATAGGTTTCACACTCTCGTTACCAATATACTGTGAAAAGACACAGTTGGGTTCACACTCACACACTCGCACTGTTCCCTTTTACCAGCATGCACGGCACTGTAATGTCATTCTCTCTGTTATTAACATAGTGATGTGACTAACAGCACCCACTGACCAAGGAAACAAAGATTACACCCACACTGACATATGGGTGGTTTACAAAATGTTTTGTGTTTTAACAACAAAGACAGAGGACTCATTGAGTAAAAGAAATGTATCAGATTTCAGATCCATCCATTTGCATGTATAGCAAATGTAAATGTTTATGTTTTTTTTTTAAAGTGATGATTTGTTCAGTCCATACAAACTTAGAAATAGTAACACAAGGTAAGGTACATTAGTGTTTGGGTTACATATTAAGCTTATTGTCCTGATCTTTGGTTACGAATATAGCATGTAAGTGTTTAAATATTGCAAAACTTCATCTTTTTTATCAAGTTTCTTCAAAAGACTGTAAACCAACGACACCTCACATAGATTTAGTTTTAAGTACTTGGAAAACAGGTTCATAGTACCTGTTAACCGCTTCTGTTTGGGCCTAGTGAGATGTTTTAAGCCTGCACAGGAAAGACTGGAGGTGACATAAGCAAATTGGACGTTGATGGGCTAAAAGTATTGCGAGATGACATCA